>NW_006408533.1:30992964-30995036 GCF_000296735.1 Chrysochloris asiatica | reverse complement strand
ATCTTTCTCCCGCGGAGCAGCTGGTAGTTTCGAACCGCTGACCTTAAGGTTCGCAGCCCGATTCGTAACCACTACGCTACCAGAGCTCCTATATAGCAGGCTAATTTTTAAGTTGATAATTTTGTGGGGCCCATGAATGACGTTATAAATTTTGGCAGAAAAAGGGTTCCCCACCCCTGCTATAGGTGAAGCCATTCTGACTTATAGTGGCCCTATAGGACAGAGTAGAATGGCCCCACAGGGGTTCTAAGGCTGGAATCTTTACAGAGGCACAATGCCACATCTTGTGGGAATGGCTGACCCCTCGGTTTATAGCAGAGTGCTTAGCAGCTGGGTCCCTGGGCTCCATTTCTAAAATCAGAAAGTCTTTCGTTTTGTTTGACAACATAGGTAATCGATTACCATAAGGTATAACCTTGTTGCTGTTGTTAAGTGCTGTTGCGTCTGTTCTGACTCATATCTACCTTGTATAGAGTTTCCAAGGAACAGCTGGTGGGTTTGAACCACTGAACTTAAGGTTAGCAGCCCAGCGCTTATCCTATAGCACCACACCAGGAGTCCAAGGTGCTCTGGTAACGTAGCAATTCAAAACTACCAGCTGTTCTGCAGGAGAAAGATGAGGCTTTTTGCTCCCGTAAAGATTCACATACAGCCTTGGAAACCCTACTCAGGGTTGCTGAGTCAGAACCGACTCCACGGCACACTACCACCGCCACCACCGGGAGCCCAAGGTCCAACTAGACAGTATCTTTATCATAACATTGTGTGTGAGCATCTAGGAAGACAGGTTCTCATTTACAAAGGTCAAGGTCAAACAGTAGAATTAATATTTAATCATTGATCTTTAGAGCCTTTTTTAAAAAAAATGACTTCCTATGCATCACATTTCTTTTAGAGTGCGGAATTTCTACCCACAACAGGTCTGTGGTTGTTAAGTGCCGGTGAGGCGGTTCTGACTCATAGTGACCCTGTGTAGGGATGTCGGAGGAGTAGCTGGTGGGTTTGAACTGTCAACCTTGTGGTTTGCAGTCCAGTGCTGATCCTACAGTGCTACACAAGGAGTCCCAGACATGTCTAGTCCTTAACATTTAACTGTGCACAGGAGTCCTGGTGACATACTGGATTCCACATTGGGATCCACAAGGTCAGCAGTTCGAATCCATCAGCCACTCAGCAGGAGGGAGATGAGGCTTTCTGCTTCCATGAAGAGATTTACAGCCTTGGAGACCCTATACAGGGCCACTATGAATTGTAATTGACTTCATGACACACAACAAGGCATAAAGATATAGAACAACACATGCCAATTGTTTTTGAATATTGGTACCAGCTTATCTTTGAAAGCCTAGAATTCTGCATTTAGAAAACAACTGAATATGTAATTTAAACAAAAGGACTGTGAAATGCTACAAAGTAAACTGTGGAAAAGACACTTTTATCCCAGATACTGACTTTGCTGAAAATATGAATTCAAGAAAAGTCTGCCTAAATCAGAGAAGGTCTGTTCTGGGTATAAGCTCCCTACTGGGCTGCTCTGAGTCTGCAGGGGTGCCGCCACTGACTTAGGCTGTTCCATACACACAAACTTGTGGCACTGTAGGAAAAGCACTGGACTGCTAACCGCTGGCTCCACAGGAGAAAGATGAGACTTTAAGCTCCTGTAAAGATTTACAGCCCAGAAAACCCTAGACAATGTTTCTATGAGTCAGCGTTGACCCCATGATTGTGAGTTGGGTTTGCTTTTTTTATACTCACAAGCAGCTCGAGGGTGGGCTTCCGGTATTGATAAGGAAATGGATCTTTGGCTGCTCTCTCTGGGTGGTCGCCTTTCCCAAACACTGGAGTCAGAAAAAAAACATCAACGACAATGGCTTTACTGTGACCCTCCCCACAGGAGCTCTCCAGCTGGGATTGTCCATATCTGTTATTACTGTCAAGGAAGCACAGAACCATGGAGTCTTCCAGCTGGAAAGGCCCTGTTTTTCTTTAACTGGTCACGGACCCTTTTGGGGCCTCGTAGTGGTTACGAATCGGGCTGCGAACCTTAAGGTCAGCGGTTCGAAACTACCAGC
>NW_006408533.1:30986161-30987662 GCF_000296735.1 Chrysochloris asiatica | reverse complement strand
ATGGAGTCGGTTCTGACTCATAGCAACCCTGTACAGGGTTTCCGAGGCTGTAAATCTTTACGGGAGCAGAAAGCCTCATCTTTCTCCCATGGAACCACTGGTAGTTTCGAACTACTGACCTTGCGGTTTGCAGCCCAATTCGTAACCACTACGCTACCAGAGCTCCTTAACCACCACAGAAGTAGGCATAAAAGAATCAGAGAGGGCATATGACTGCCCAGGTTATCCTGCACCTGTTGACAGCTAGGTATGGACGTTAGGTTGTTTTCCAAGCAGAGGAGATGGGGGACCTGCCCCTATCTTTGTCTCTGCCGTCCCCTGTGACAGTAGTGTGGATTTCAGAAGACTGACCTTGCTGCATGGAGACACAAAAAACCAGTGCCTGAACTCTGGAGAGACAGCTATAGAGAAGCTTCTGGAATAACAGGCACGGGTCTTGTGTGAGCCATTCAGCAGATGCTCGTCAAGAATGCTGCAAACCTCCACTGTCACATTTGAGAGAACAGAGCTCTTGTGTTCAGAAACAGGAACTCACACACTTAAACGTAATAGTGTCCGCATCCAAATGGACTTCAAGAGGGGGCTTCAGAAAGTTTGTGGGAAAATGCCATTATCTTTTAAGTCCATTTTTCCACGAACATTTTGAAGCCCCCTCCTCCGACTGTCTGTCACAAAAGCAAAACTTCTATCTTCTCTGGAAGATCACAGAAATGCACTCAGGCTTGTCTGGTGGGAACTGTGGCAATGTGTTTCTGGGGGAAAATGAGGGGTGACCTTTTTAGGGGTGGACGAGGGGTTTGTCTTGTCTCATAGAACATATACCTTTAAGGCCCTCGCCACACTCCTTCATCTCTCCCGTGATGTAATGGAGGGCTCTGCTGACCCTTTTCCTACTGGCAGCCAGGGAACGCTGGATCCAGGACACCTTGGAAATGTTTGTCTCCACCTTGATCTCTGGACTTTCCTCCATGGTGCCCAGATCCTGTGTAGAGACAAGATACAGGCTAGCAGTACTTACGTCCTGTGACTCGCACACTGAGGAATGGATGTGGTGGATGCTCAGGGACCTAGATAAGATTTTCATCTGATATTGGGAGTTGCTTTTTAATTAGTTCCTTGTTTCTATAGGTCTGGGCAGGGGACATCCAGTCTGTAGGCCATATAAGGTTCTAGAACTCATTTGGTCTGGCTTTGCCAAGGCAACTGCAGTTCCAGCCATCATATGAGTAGTAGTTAAGTGCCGTCGAATCGGTTCGGACTTGTAGGGACCCTGGATAGGGTTTCTGAGGAGTGGCTGGTGGATTTGAATCACCAACCTTGTGGTTAGCAGTCTAGTACTTATCTTACAGCACCTCAGTAGGACTCTAGCCATCACATTTAGGATGAGTTAATTAAATCTTTCACCAAATATGTTGTTGTTGTTGTTAAGTGCCGTCGAGTCGGTTCCGACCCATAGCGACCCTGTACAGGGTTTCCGAGGGTGTAAATCCTTACGGGAGTA
>NW_006408533.1:30923624-30984066 GCF_000296735.1 Chrysochloris asiatica | reverse complement strand
TGAGGCTTTCTACTCCCGTAAAGATTTACACCCTCGGAAACCCTGTACAGGGTCGCTATGGGTCGGACCCGACTCGATGGCACTTAACAACAACAACAATAGAAACAGGGCATTTTATAGGAGTTAGGAGGGAGGTTCACGGACTCCACTGACCGTTAGTTAAGAAGCCCTGATTTAGTTCAACCCCATAATTTTTTAGATGAAGAAACAGCAGCCATGAGGATTAGGGGGCTGCCCGTGAGCCTTGGTCCCTGCCTCTTTCTCCTGAGCCCCGCGAGAATTTGCAGGTGTGCCAAGAATCGGGCTTTGCTGGAACCCTTGACTTCCGACTCAGACAGATGTAGACTGCCAGGGCGATACAAGGTCCCCAGTTGGATAGATGTAGGTAGTTTTGATATTTTTTTGTTTCGTTTTGTTTTAGTGTATGTCTGCATTTTAGGTAAATGAGCAGCAGTTGCTGGTTGCATTATATTTGTTGTTAAGTACCGTGGAGTTGGTTCCAACTCATAGTGACCCTGCACAGGGTTTCCGAGGCTGTAAATCTTTACGGGAGCAGAAAGCCTCATCTTTCTCTCGCGGAATTGCTGGTAGTTTCGAACTGCCGACCTTGAGGTTAGCATCCCGATTCGTAGCCACTACGCTACCAGAGCTCCTTTTATATTTACAAGTGATATCCTTTTCAATATCTTGAAACAGATATTGACATGTCCTTTTAATTCTAGAAAACTCTTGCAATGTGACTTTAAATATATTTTTCATTGTTGTTAAGTGCCACCGAGTCAGTTCTGACTCATAGTGACGTTGTACAGAGTTTCCAAGGAGCAGTTGGTGGGTTTTAACTACTAACCTTGTGCTTAACCTACAGCACAACACCATGATAATTTATATCCATTCAAAGGCACCAGCCGCAAAAGTAGCCTTTAGAATTTCAGTTTTGGTGCTCTGGTTCCCCCCAGTGGCCAACTTTAAGAATGGCAGGTTGGGCTCTGATTGCTTGCCGGTCTTTCGTTCTGGTTTCATGAGTCCTCAGGGTATCTGAAGGGATGCATCAAAGGCACTGTACTCTCACTTTTGAAGGAGCCGGAGTTGCAAATACTAGTGTGGTTGGAAATTTACATCATGTAGAAGAAACAAATGAAGAAGCAGAGAGGATCCCTCTGAACTCTGACAGCAGTGTGTGAGACCCCATCGACCGGCGAGTCTGTCTGACGCGCCCTCTGCTGGCCAACACTGCGCAACTCTGCCCAGCGTCCATCTCCCAGGCTCCTTTGCAAGGAGCTCTCTTCCAAGCCCTCCACATTCAGACACTACCTTAAGAGGATGCTTAGAGGCGGGTACCTAAGTTTCTGAGGCATACCTAGGACCCAAGCAAAGCCAAGCTTCTGGGCCAGAGGGACCCTGTGTTCACTTGATGTCCCTATGTTGCATGATGTCCCCATAAGTCCAGCCATCCACTGACTGATCTTTGTTTGGTATGAAGTGATGGAGTTTAGAAAAAAACTGAAGGAAAAGAGTCACTAACTAAATGCATTGTCTGGGAAACATATGCTATAGTCATAAGGGTACTGCGTCTGGGATCAGTCTCATCCTCATTGTCACAGATGGCTGGGTGACTCTGGCCATGTCTGCTCCCATAGCTGGGATGGGGTGGGGGCTCGATTGTCTTCTGTCCCGGCTCTTCAAGGGGCTGCTCCACCTCTGCAGCTGATTAGGGGGACTTCACTTTTCACCCTTTGCTAGCACCTGTTCTCAGCTTCCAAGCCTATGCTTCCGGTCCCCCCCTTGCATAGTCTCAGTTGCTGAGCTAACCCTCTTCCCACTCTGCTGCCCCATTTCTGCCCTAAGTAAGACCGTTTCATCTCTAGTTTCCTAGACCAGCAGTTTTCGACTTGACTGAACATTTGAATCTGATGGAGAACTTTTAAATGTCCTGATGCCCACCCAGGCTGTTCTGAAACCAATGGAATTAGAGTTGCCAGGGATCACATGCAGGTGATTTCAATGTACAGCTAAGTTTGAGAACCCCTGGTTTAGAATGACAGGAACCCATTGGCTTTTACACCTCAAAAGTTGGCTGTGGCCAGAAATCAGAGGTGAGATGTGATGGGAATGAGTCTAACCCAACGAATGGTATTGCCATTGTGTCATTCTAAAGACAGGGAAATTGAGGCCCCAAGAGAAAGGAGAGGACATGCACACCTTTGCTCCTCCTCCGAATAGATGACCACTCGATGTGAAACACGTTCCTGGGTTTGGGGAGCACGGCCTCTGAGCTCTCATTGGCTTTAGGGCCTCCCGCCGTTGGTGGCTGCTCCCCACTGCCACCTAGCCAAGGAAAAATGAGACAGGTCAGTGATCCAGCCTGGTCCCCCTCCCCCAGAGAGAGCCAAGCAGAGAGTACAAGAGCAGTCAACCATGGAAGCTGAGGAAGGAAAGAAAAAACAGAGAGGTCTGAAGCCGGGTTAGTAAATAATGTCTCCATGAAGCCTTCACTTCCTCTTCCCACGGTGACCCACGCTGTATCAGTACCAAGAATGGGTGGGCCATCCTACCTTATTTCTCCAGCCAGGAACTCTGCTTTCTCTGACCCATCAGTTATGGATTGAAGTGTGTCTCCCAAACATGTGTGTTGGGATTCTAACCCCTCTGCTTATGGACGCCATCCCATTTGGGAACAGGGTTTTATTGGTTATGTTATTGAAGCCATAGCTGAGAAGCATGGGTCCTAAACCTAATCACTTTTGAGACATGAAAAGAGCAGATTTGGTACAGAGACAAGCAAGCACAGACAGGGGAAGGCAGATGTTGTGCAGGGATCTCCAAGGAACCAAAGAACACCAGGGCAGAGAAACCAACACAAGGATTTCTGCCCGAAGTATTCAGAGTGAGCTTGCTTTAGAGCTGTTGCTGAGTGCCATGGAGTCGGTTCTGACTCACAGTGACCCTGTATAGGGTTTCCGAGGAGTGACTAGTAAGTTCTAACTGCTGACCTTGCAGTTCAAACTGACTTTGCAGTCCAGTGCATTAACTCACAGCGCCACACCCGGACTCTTCCCTTTAGAGCTAGGGCCCTGAATTTAGACTTCTAGCCAGTTGTGTCACTAGGGTGGAGCCACCCAGCATGGTAACTCATAGTGCCACATGTCCCCTCCCCAGGACCTCTTCCTGTACCAGACCCTACAGAATCCTTAGTAACGTGTACTATCACATTTAATCATAGAATAATGTGTGATTGATATGAGTATAGTTGTAAATTGCTTAAATGTAATATTTCTCAGATTATATTAATGCTAACAAAACTGTTTTAAAAAAATTTTCTACATTGAATTATTATTGTTGTTAAGTGCCATCAAGTCAGTTCCAACTCATAGTGACCTTGTATAGTGTTTCTGAGGAGCATCTGGTGGGTTTGAACTGCCAACCTTATGATTCACAGTCCAGTGCTGATCCTACAGTGCCACATTAGTTACAACATTATTACTAACTGAGCAAAGCTTCTTTTGAATTTCCTCCATTTTTTCCCTCTACTTACTACTTCATTCTCAAAAAAGTTATAGATATAGGTTCACAAATACTCATTACCATAACATTGTAACTAAAGGACCAAAAAAATTTGACATAATCAATGACTACAAAAACACTGGTAGTATGAAAACAATAGTGTGTGCTTGTTGCAAATGCTGATGAAACCATGTGATTTGAAGCCAGGAGGCATCTGCTGGTCTAGTTTCTGTTGACTGGGCTCCCTTCCGTATAACAGAATGAGTCCTGTTCCATCTCCAGGGCCTTTGATATGTTTGAGTCCATTTAGGGGTGCTTAATATGGATGAAGCTGTTGTGTCAACCCATCACATTTTCACGGACCCTCGACGTTACCAAACTTGATGTCCTTGTCTCATGGTGGGGGAAGACATCAATAAGAAGGAAAGAGGGCTTGTCAGTACTCTCAGATTAAAAGGTAAAACACACAACTAAGCGTTTCCTCTAGACTCAGGAAGGAAGAGGCTCCCATTTCAGTATCCTGTCCAGGGGTCAGCATTGAGCCATAACTCCCAAGGCTAAGGAAGTAGCCCCTTACTTTGGGCCACCTCTGCAGTCAGAACCCACACAAAGGGGATGAACCCAAAGGTGTTATTGTCACATCACATGACAAAGTTGGAATTCCTCATAGAGTCAATCCTTGGTATGTGTCTGCAGGTACACAAGGACACCTCTGCTGCCAATTGCTCTCTTCTCATATGTCCAGAGTCAGTTAGCTCTGCCTCATCCTGGGCAGAACAATGTTCTCACCTGAGCTTCACAGCTTCAGAAGTGGCTGGGAACTTCAAGATCACAATCCACTTCCTTTGTCCAAAGAACTCATACAACTCATCCAAGTATATAGCTCATTATTCATGACAAAGCTGGGTATTAAACCCTAGGCTTTCTATTTGCTGCTCTTCCTACCCCAAGGCTGCTCTGTATAGCACAGCACAGATCTGTTTGGGACAAGAGGAGAGCTTTTTTGTAACTCCAGGGTCTGGTTCTGCTCATTGGAGATCATGACCAAGGACATTTATTAACCTGGGTTATTTTTTTTATAAATACAATGAGTGCATCTGTCTAATGAACCAAGACAACATTTACCCAGAACTTTAGGAAAGTTGTTGGTTTTCAGGATACCCCAGTGTGTTCTCCTGAGGAATGTGTCACAGTAACAGCACAGAGACAGCCAGGGGGATGGCTACCAGGAATGGAGAAGCCCACTCACCGGCTGGATCACCTTCCACTACCTGCTAGTCACGTTAGCCCCTGGTACCGCTGCCTGCTCAGAATCTAGGAAAGTGGGACAAAGCCACAGATTACGTGTTTCCAGAGTCCCGGACACAAAATCACAAAACTACAAAAACATCTTTCCTTCTATTGGGAATGCTTTTACATTTGTTTGAGGTGACTCAGGGAGGTGGCACCAAATATGGCCCGGCATGATGTTGGTGCTTTGACATCCATGGCTAATGCCAGGATGCCAGATGCCCAACAGAGCAGCCCCTCCAGATGTGCCCATCATGAGCAGAGGATAAAAGTCTGGAACAGATGTGACAAAGAAGATTAGAAGGAAAGTAACAAACTTCCAGAGGCTTTGAAAATACTTAACGCTAAGGTGACACTTGAGCAAGATGGCTCCATACAATAGACACTGGACTGCAAATCACAAGGTCCCCGGTTTGAGCCCACCAGTCGCTCCATGGGAGAAAGATGAGGCTTTCTGTTCCTGAGAGGATGTAAAACCTTGGAAACCCTATACAGGGTCGATATGAGTCAGAATCTACTCAACAGCACTTAACAACAACAACAAAACTGTGATCTTAATTTACCCCCTGCCTCTGAGACAAATGCTCATAATTAATATTTTATAATACATAAAAGCCACTATCTAGAATACCATAAACACATCTATCGAAGGTTCTAGATATAAACAGAAGATGGTAAGAACTGGCTGAGACCAGAGTCACTAATTTCTGCATGGTGTTTTACAAATCATTTCCTGCCCAGTTTCTTCAATCCCAGGCAGGACTCCCTGAAAGAAATACTCAGACCCTATACAGCTGATCTTGCAAACCCAGCTTAGAACATGGTGACTGTTATCTTAAAAAGGTTCTTTACAAAAATCCAGAAAACAAAAACAGTTGCTATCAAGTCAATTCCTTCAGAATCATGTTGCCCACCTGCCCACTCCCAAGGGTACAGTGCAGACCTGTATTCCATAGAGTTTCCAAGACTGTGACCTTTTAGGAGCAGATCTCTAGACCTGTTTTCCGAGGCAACTCTGCATGGATTTGAACCACTAACATTTTGGTTAGTAGCGAAAGGTATAACTGTTTGTGCCAATGAGTACCTTTCATTTCTTTCTCATTGTTGTTGTTAAGTGCCGTCGAGTCTGTTCTGACTCACAGCCACCTTGTTTGTATAGGATATCCGAGGAGCAGCTGGTGGGTTTGAACTGTTGACCTCGTAGTTCACAGTCCATTGCTGATCCTGCAGAGCCACACCAGGAGTCATCTTTCTCATATTGTTATGAAAATGAGTTCCGATACTTCCTGTTCCATCTGGCTGACTCCCTATTGTTGGCATACTTCTAGCATTTGACATCTACCTGCATTGACTTTTTTTTTTTTTTTTTTCCTGTTCAGAGTTGTCTTTATTAACTTTATTGTCATGTTTATATTTCAGTCATTCAGAACAGCTTTGTATACATCAATAAGCGCTTTGCATTGTGGATCATACTTTGTTCCTTTACTTATAGACTTAGGAAGTATAGAATAATGCTTTTAAAAATAAGCTACCTTAATTTGGTTTTAAATTTTATTGCCATTCCTGGTTTCCTGCTTAGAGAAGGTTTTTTTTTTTCCTTTTATTTTGGCTAGGGAGGAGTTCTGGTGTGGCACCATAGGATAAGCACTCAACCTCAAGATGGGTTTGAAATGCAAGGTCAGTGGCTCAAACTCATCACCTGCTCCTCAGAAACCCTATACAGGGTCGTTATGAGTTGGAACGGACTTGATGGTACTTAACAACAACAAGGACTGATTACTTACAGCATTAGGTATCATGCTGCTGCAAGGTCAGTGGTTCAAACCTATCAGCCACTAGGAGGGAGAAAGATGAGGCTGTCTGTTCCCATAAAGATTTATAGTCTCAAAACTCTATATAGGTCGCTATGAGTCAGCATGGACTCGATGACAATAGGTTTGGGTTTTGGGGTTTAATTAGATAAAATTATCCAAGATGGCGATTCACTGGCTGGTCACTTATGACCAACTAACTCAAAATCCCTGTAAGAGTGGTTGGGAGACCTCAGTTAATGAGCGAGAGGAAAATACACTAGTGGGAATCAAGGTCTTGCTTGATGGGATTGTTTTTTTTTTGGTTAATAAAGTAATACATAGTTCTGTCTGTCTGGCTATAAACCCCTAAGCTGCTTAAAGTTGGGGCTAGGTGTTCTAAAGCTCAAGAGTAAATTTCATTCACAATAAGCACTCACTCGCTTTTTTGGGGTCCTTTCTAACCTTTTCCTTACTTCATGGCACACAGAGAAAACAGTGTTTACTCTGATGATGCAGCCAACAGGTGATGTCATATGACTCGAGGGTCTGCACCCAGGGACTTGACACCCTCAAGCCCCCCGGGTTATTTAGATATATGGCTCAAGGGCCTGTGCTCATGGTCTCTGAACACCCTAAAGTGCCCCCTGGCTGCTTGGAGGGCCTCAGGGGCTGCTCTTGTGGCACAGCCATGCCACACGGTGGAGCAGCTCCGGCCTAGGTAAGCTGTGGTAGACCTTAGCAGCTGAGTGACTCCTGGCATGCCTTCCTGGTATTGCACCTGCTGTTCTCTACTCCTCTAATAAGCCTTATTAAATGCCCCAATGCACGTACCTTTGTGCTGGGGGCTGTTCAGGACCATTTCAGGGACACGGTTTTTGCTCTCGAGGATTGCCACCATCCCATGTTTTGACAAGCAGGCATCCAGCGATGCTTCCCTTCCATTGACTTGGAGAAGGTAAAACCAGCTATAACCAAAATGATCTGTTCTGAAACACTTTTTTCCCTCTGAGGAGCAGTGATTCCAAAGTACTCATGCTTATACCGCCTTCTAACACTCACAATATGCCAATCGTTCAAATATCAGTAGTAAAAAAGATTTTGTAGAAAAATGCACTTGTAAAATCAAACAATTTTTAAAAAATGTTTTATTATGAATTATATGATAGGTTACATGGGAGAACTTTAGTTTTACATAATTTTGAAGCTTACTGCAATTTATTTGAGGGAAACTAGACAAATCCAAAAGATATAACATTTTTTTCTAGCTTACAATAAATCAATTTTTACCCAAAGTGGTCTATGCCTGCACACCTAACATGCTATCCTCTGTGCCCTCACTGTTTCCACCTGAGTCTGCACCCAGTGCAGAAGGTATTCAACTCGACCTCCTTAGTTGAAGATTGTGTCCTATAGGCTTACCTCAATATGGTGCTATCCAAGAAATATACCATTGTCAAAGATGTGGGACATAGCATGGAAGTCAAGACTCCAGAGATGCAAGGTGGGACTCACGAGTTATGGAAAGGATGACACCTAGTGGCCAGGTGGGGTGATGGATTAGATGATTCTTGTGCCAGGTTTATAAGAAGAGCTCAGGGTTGTGAGTTAGGACACTTAGACTTTTGTCCTGAATTGTTTATCACCTGGGCAAACCTCTGTACAAGCTGTGGTTTTCTCATCTATAAAATAAGGGAGTTGGAACTATCAATATTTACGAGGCTTTCCAGTTTAAAGCTTCAGGATCTGAATTTTCTTTGGAGTCCTTAGAAAGATTCTCTACCCAGGACTGACTTCCCAGAGCAAGCTTAAAAGGAGGAAGGAACAAGACCAAATTTCCCTTTTCCTGTTTCTCTGAAAAGTCAAATGGTCCTATTGTTCTCAGGTCCTGCTCTCTGGGTCTCTTCTCTCCCCGTGAATCTCTTACCTGAGCTCCTTTGATTCCTGCACAGGACTGGAGGGATTCCAGAAGCTTCTTTCCACTGGGGGTGGCGTTTCTGGTCCTCAATTCCAGGCGCTGTGACTTCTCCCTAAACCCGAACCCCTTTACTTGCTGGAGCCTTTCACCCACCCTTTTGCTTATGTTTCTGTAATGTCACCCTGCATTTCCCTAAGCCTATACCTGGTACCCTTCTGCCAGGTGGAAAACTGTACCATGAGGAGGAGGGAGAAGAAGGCAGGGCTCCTTGTGCAGTTCTCGCTGGCCTTCCAGTCCAATGACTACTTTCTAAACTCCCAGGGGCAGCTGGCTCCTGCTGCCATGGATCCTCTGCCTGGTAGATTGGGCTGGTTTTCTTTAAAGGGGCAGAGTCCCGTACTAGTCTACTGGCCTCCCTGTCAGACTCTACTTCCCAGTCCTTCCTTCATTAGAGTCTCACTCCAGTATTTGTCTTTAAAGCAATTATCTAAGTCTTGTCTCCTCAGGGGGCCAATTTGCCTACCAACCTCAATGAGCTCCCTTAATTCCCTTTACAGGCAAGGCATAGGCTGAGGAACACTACTGCCTCATCTTCTGGATGGAAATTTCTGCACAGCTTAGTAGTAGATGCTTTTCTGATTCTGTGGACATTTTCAGACCTCTTTTCCTTCTAACTCCTGCTGACAAGTCTATGGGATTGCCATGAGGCCACCTGAGAGCAAGGAGGGCATGATCTAACCCCTGTCTCATGAAATAACTGAGGTCTATTTATGAGGGAAGCTGGCCCTTCCAAGTCCCATGAAGCCACAGGGTCTGATGGGCTGGAGTTTGTGGTGGGGGCCCATCCAAATATGCTTTGTTTGGCTTTGTGAGTCTATTGGGTCATGCTTCACCCCCCCCCCCATGTCTCCCTTCCCTTCCTACATAAACCCACTCAGTGGCTGGTTGTGAGGGCCCTGCCCAGGCTTGGAAACAAAGCCCTACACTGAGGAAATTAGCTACACTTGAATAGACAAATGCCCCCACTGACGTCAAAGGCGCCGTCCCACCTGGCCAGGTGTTTGGGAACTGCTAAAGAGGGATCCTTTCAAAGATGCAATGAAGGAAGGAAAGCAAATAAAGGCTATAGGAAGAACACAGAGACTCCACATTCCTGGGAGAGGTGCAGAGTGGGGAGGAGAATAGATGAGTTTCCGGCAGAGGTACTGGGACCTTTCATTGGTTGCTGGTTCAGGGCCCACGACCATCCCCTGATGACACTTGAATGATCACCTTTTCCTGGTTCCCACTCTGACTGGTCACTTGGCTCAATCTTGGATACTCTTCCCTTGCCCTCTTGCTCTGCCTTCCTGAGGTCTTACCTTCGGTAGTGAGCTCATTCCAGTCCTCCAAGTACCCAACAACTCTAGGGGGATGACCCCCATGAATAATATGCAACTATTTGAAAAGACAGAAAGCAATTACCCCAAGGTAGCCATGCAGGAAGTTCACACATGTTCTGTGAACCAAATTGGATCATGGTGCTTAGAAGTATTGTGAGTATCTGTCAAACAGGTAGACTTAGGGTGGGGCAATCATCTCTCATCCTGGGTAGCACAAGGCAAAGATGGAATCACATCCCAAGAGGTCTCAGAGGCAGCTGGTGCTCAGATGCCAAAGGGTTCCAGGAGAGTTGTCTATACCAACAGACCTTGCCTGTCTTGAAGGTTTGCCAATCAGAATTCACTCCAATTCACATCTTTATAACATTCAAGATGCTTTCCAACTCTACATTTCCAAACCTAGTAGAAGGAGGAGGGAACTTGTGGGTGGTTAAATGATTACCTCTTCGACTGCTAACTGACAGGTTGGGGATTCGAGTCTACCTGGAGGAACCTCAGAAGAAAGGTTTTAGTGATCTGAAAAATCAGTCATCAAAACCCCTATGGAGCACAGTTGTGGGATTACTTTGAATCATAACCACTGGAAGGTAGTTGGTTTAGTGGGAGGAGGGCTACATTGACTGCCAGGGACTAAACTCAGAGACATCAGATTCCTCAAGGCCAAAGGGTTAGAGTCCATGTGGAATAAATGCCAACTGAGCTAGAGGTTCTCCAGCGAGCTGCTTCCTTAGCTTCAGCAACCCCTGCAGATGTAAGAGGGACTGGAGGTTCCTACTGATCAGCTTAGAGAGGGGAAAAGAACCTTTCTGGCTTCCCCACCTCTTTCTTTGGAACGCTAGAGTGCCTAGTTTCACTAGGGGACGACAGGGTTCAATTTGGGTTCTTCTATCTTTTCTGAATGATCAGAGACGTCGAAATTCTCACAAAAAAAGTGAATGCCTTTATAGTTGCCAAATGAGACTATGGTTTATTGAGTAAAAATTATGCTACCCCCCTACTCCTCTCTGGTTTTAACTTGTAGCTGTCTCCAGGCACTCAAAACCTTTACAATTAGAGAAAACAAAGTTCAAACTCATACAGAAAGCATGCATACTGCTGGTGTGAAGTAACCACAAACACAGATGGGCAATATTGGGTTCCCAATAGGCATGTCTTGGAGTCCTGGTGTGGCGTTGTGGGTTCATGCGCTAGACTGCAAAGCCGTTTGAACTGCCAGGTTGGCAGTTCAAGCTCACCAGCTGCTCCTTGGAAACCCTATACAGGGTCGCTATGGGTTGGAACTGACTTGATGGCACTT
Source organism: Chrysochloris asiatica (assembly GCF_000296735.1). Lineage (NCBI taxonomy): Eukaryota > Metazoa > Chordata > Mammalia > Afrosoricida > Chrysochloridae > Chrysochloris > Chrysochloris asiatica. Next base: position 30,972,888 of record NW_006408533.1, on the reverse strand, counting down.
CACAACAACAACAACAACAACAATAACAACAACAAGCATGTCTTATAGTGTTGACCAGAAGAACCTTCTCAGGGAGAAGAGTGACAGGAAGGAGAAGGTGAAGAATTGGAGAGATATTGGACCCCAACTTGTGCCCATGGTCAGCATGTTAATAAACTACCAAATGGCTGACTGGAAGCTCTTGGAAAAGCTCCAAAGCAGCAACTATTTGTTTTTGGCATATATGGTCTCCACTTTCTTAACAACTCAGGGCCATAGAATCATAGGAACTTGGAGCTGGAAGCTAGAGGCTTCAGAAGTTCTTCAGGTCTAGCCTCCTCAACAATTCTCTAGTCCATGCTTTCTTACTGCCCGAATAGGGAACTCATAGGACAATCATTCCTCGGTTAATTTGCAATGTTAGAAAAACCTCTCCTCCTTCAAAGTCCACCTGCTTATCACATCTATCTAGAAATCCTTGCTCTGTGCTTTGAAGTATGTTGAGTAATTCTATCTCTTCTTTCTTCTTCATACTAAAGGTAGCCTTGGTCCCAGCCAGGACTTCTCTTCTCCAAAACAGATACAACTACCTTCATCATCATTCCCTATGAGACAAGAGGGCTCTGGACCCTCATTTCCCCACCTTGTCCTCATCTCAACATGCCAACCCTTGGGTATAAAATAGGTAGCACATCTTGCAAAAGACCCTCTGAAGATACGCTACCCAGTTTTCCTTGCACTTTCCTCTCTTCTTTCATCAAACCATTCTCACAGATGGCTTCTCCCTAAGGTGCAAATGAATGACCACGCTTTCTGTGTTAGTGTCCCAGGGCTGTTTGCATCTTAACAGGTTTAAATCCTCAAAAGAGATGGCTGGGAATGTTCACACAGCAAGAAAGGAAACAAGAGGGATAGAAATCTTAAAGCCATGCTTGATATTTTTTCTGAATTGAAGACTAACCCAACCAGATAACTCACTCAATAAAACTTATGCTATGAGTTTATGTGGTCTCAGGCAGTCTGTGGTTCCATCCTCATCTTCAACTCAGGTAAGACTACTCATCCAGCCAGGAAAATGTCTACAAAATGAATTCCTTGAAGGCAAGGACTCATCTAGTTCTTTCCTGGTTTGTTGTTAAGCCCCAGGACAGAGTAACATATTAATAGTTCCTCATGCAATGTCTTCTGGATGAATGAGTGGATGAGGTCAAGCCACGATGTGGTTAAGTGAGTTTCTAGGGGATTGGCTCATGAAAGTTGGCAAGTGGCCCTGGGAAATCAACACAGGAGCCCATATGAGAGGAAACAAGGGAAATAGGAACATTTGGGGGACTACAGAACCAATAGATCAGTTTTGGAAGAAGTGCAGCCAGAGTGCTCCTTAGAAGCCAAGATGACCAAACTTCGTCTCTCATACTTTGGAAATATTGTCAGGAGGGACCAGTCGCTGGAGAAGGATATCATGTTTGGTAAGGTGGAGGGTCGTAGGAAAAGAGGAAGACCCCCAGTGAGATGGATTGGCCAAGTGGCAGCATGGATGGACTCAAGCGTGGCAACAATAGTGAGGTTGGCCCAGGATTGGCAGTGTTTCGTTCTGCTGTGCATAATGTTGCTATGGGTTAGTACTGACTCAATGGCACCTAACAACAACAACAACAACAACAACAACAACAACAACAACAACAACAAGTTACCAGAAGCTTTAGCTGATTTCTGGAACAAGAGGAGACAGGCAACAACCAAAGAATAATAAAAACACATACAGAGATTCAATTTCAGCCCTTCATCCCAAAGATGATCTGAAATTAAAACCATGATTTTTGAACTAAACATTTTGACAGGTAAGTTGAAGAAAATAATAGATCTTATTGGACCCTGAATCAATTACATAGACGATCAAGTGGAAGAAGTACCTCGAGGTAGATCAAATCTACAAATGGCAAAATGGTAAAGAAAAGGATAAGCAACTTGGAGTGAGATCAAGGAGAAAGGTAGAGATGGGAGAAAAGCAATTAATCAAACAAATATTGAAAGGAAGTTTGCACAGTTGAAGAAAAACTTTATAATATGCAGATTAAAATGCATGATTGATGAGAAAAGACAGACTTAGGTATACCTCAGCAGAATTCTAGAATTCTAAAGAGAAAACCTTAAAATTATCTAGAAAGAAAGAACAGTTATTTACAAAGGAATAAAGAATGAGACTGACACCAGACTTCTCCTCTGTAATACTTAGAAGCCAGAAAATGAAGGAATAATACCTACAGGTAACTGAGAGGAAAGGCTGCAACTCAGGGACATCACACCTAGCCAAAATTCCATTCATCTATCAGGATGAAAGAAGCTTTGTTGACATGCAAACAGCCAGGGAATATGTCATCTGTAATCCTTCACATGTAGTTTAAGGAAAAACACTAAAAAAAGAACTCCCAATAAATAATAAATGAACCAGAACAGATTGCAAGATGGGAAATCAAAGAAAAGGGGAACCAGTAACAAAAGGTGACGTGTTCAAAATACATAGTAAACTATGAATGGACAATGGTAGAATTACTGCAAATACTAATAAAGGGGCTAAATAAGGATTCTTGAAAAATGAGACTTATTTGTACAGGGGTAAAGAATTGAAGAAATAAGCAAAATCTAGGGATGAGAAAAGGCTAGAGAGAAGTAAAAGTGTTTGAAGGTCTGCGGCATAGGGAGGGAATAGAGGAAGTATTAAAAAGGCTTTGTTTCTCAGAGGAAGGAAAGGAGCTTTGGAGAAGTGGGGTATTTTGACAGGATGATAGAGAAATAAACATTAAATCCTGAATGCTGGGAAAGGGAATGCAACAATAGGGGGATGGAAAAGAACATCAGGACTTCAAAATGATCAAAAGGGAAAATAAAAAGGTAGTAACTCGATCAAACTTGCAAAATGAAAAAATAAATACTAAAGAGATTAAGCTAGAAGAAATAACATAATCATTTTGATTGTACACTAAATGTGAACAGATTGAACAGTTATATTAAATCATAGCAACACTGAGGTTAGGTTAAAAAAATAAAAATATACCACTTTAAAGAAATTTAGTTAAAGGAAGTTTGTAAAGGTTGAAAACAATGGGATAAAAAACAATGCTAGAAGGAAAGCAGATATAGCAAAATTAATGTTGGATACAGTGGAATGGAGGTTAAGGAAGTCTCCTGGTACATTCTGACTAGCGCCTCCCCTTTTTGATTCTCTTGAATGATTCCAAATTTATGTTCAACTTGAGCACCAACCAAGAGCTGCCAGCAATTTGGGGGAGGTATAGAAAAACCTTTGAGGAGTAAGGTGGGCATGACCTAAGCCACAGTATTTTAAATCCCGTCATAAGCACATGAATACTGGACAAAGAATGAAGAAGAATTGATGCCTTTGAATTATAGTGTTGGCAAAGAATATTGACTCTACCACAGACTGCCAGAAGAATGAATAAACCTGTTTTAAAAGAAGGTCAGAGAAGAAGAGGAAGACCCTCGGCAAGATGGACTAACAGTGTCTACAGCTACGAGCTGTAGACATAACAACAATTGTGAGGATGGCACAGGACTGCAGTGTTTTGTTCTGTTGTACATAGAATGGAGCCAACTTAATAGTACCTAATAATAACAACAACAAGCAGAAAAACAGTGGGAACGGGAGTCCCAAAGCTCGACTCCTTCTTTTAAGTGGCTGAAAACTTGTGTTATTAGTGTGAATCTGTATACCCAGGCTTCCTGTGCCTACACATTCTATAGGCCAGTGAGATGGAAAGGCCCTGGCAAGGTGGGAAAAGATCATTCCAGGGAGCAAGCCAGTCCCACTAGACTACTTGGGCTACTTCAGAAGTCATCTGGGCATCTGCCCTTGGCCTCTGGGCAGGGTTACCTGCGTTGTGCAGACGTTTCTTAGAGGGCTGGGGGGTTTTGACTTCTGCCTCATCCTTATCCATGCCTGGGGGAAGGATGCAGTCTCAGCCCATCATCCAGCCCTATCGAGTGTTTTTCAGCCTCCAGAAGGAACTCTTCTAGCCATGTTTGGCAAATACTATCAACATTCTGCCTCTTAGCCCACAAAGATGGTTTTAAAGCATTTCATTGCTCATATGTAATTTTTCTTGGCAAGCCAATTCAGTGAATAACAATACAAGGCAGTTATTTCTTACTACCAAATAGGAGATAATATGATTTTCTGTTTGATTCATATATAATGTTGATCACAGTGTAGAATAGAGAATTTCTGGGACCCTGTGTTTATTCCAGACTTTCTGGATATATATATATTCCTGGTGTGGAGCTGCAGGATAATGTGCTGGACTATAAGGTCAGTTTGAACCATAAGATAGGCAGTTCAAACCCACTAGCTGCTCCTTGGAAATCCTGAACTGGGTCGCTATGGGTCAGAACCGACTTGATGGCAGTTAACAACAACAACATACTGTTTTTCCTTTTTCAGAATAGCTTAGTCTTTATCCATTTGTCATCAAGTGAGTTTGGCAGCTTTAATGCAGTTAAATTTTCATTGCTATCATGGGCTAAAATGAGAACCTGAGGGGAAAACCCCTCCCCAGATATTCATGGCCTGTGGTACCTAGTGAATGACAAACTATAAAGTGAACGGACAGAGTTTTCCATATTTAAATTGGTTCACATTCTTGGAAAGCCAATTAAAAAACATGACTAAAAAGCCATTTCCATCCAGACCCAGTGCTTTGGGTGGAGAACATCAAGGGCTTACTGGAGAGGGGAAGAGTTTTTCTAGGGCAATCTGACCATAGTGAATCAATGAGGGTTTTCATTCTGGTTATCATCTTTTATTAGAATATGTTGGATGTAGTCTCTCTTTTTTTGAGTAATTTAGCCCTCTCTGGAAGCCTGGCAAGGAACTGAAGTCTCTCTCCTTCATTATAGAAGAGATTTATGCATCTTATGATGGGGGAACCACATGACCTTCACACACTCTCCCAGCCCTGAGATTCTATGAGCTTCCCTGCTTATCCTGCTTGGGAGCATCTATGATTTGCTTAAACAACCCAAGATAATCAATTAGTCACTTTCCTAAAAGACTAAATAAAGTTTTTGTTCTAAGTCAGTAGCATTAAAAACACACTCCTTACTTAAAACTCTATCAAGTTCAATACCAACTTTCTCTAATGTCCTACAAAGGAGAATTAAGAGAGATAGGCAGAGAGAGAAAGAGAATCAGCTTCTGGGAAAGAGAGTTCTAGCTATAATTCTCAAAGACAGGCAAAGAAGTGTTGCTGACATGAGGACAGACATAGGAACAGACACCAGCTCTAGGCAAAGGGTATTTCTGCCTGGGCCTTGGCTAGTCACCGCTGGGGGACTTCTCTTCTTCGTTGCTTTTCACGGTCAGGAAGTATATACGATTGGCCTCTGGGTAGGTGACTTTGTTGAGCGGGAGTTTGTAGATGGCGGGATTGTTGGTCGTCAGGAGGAGGAAGATGAGGGTGGACAGGCAAAAGGCCCAGGTGCCTGGTGGCACACCAACCTGGAGATAAAAGCATTGGGGCCTGAGGAATGTTCCTAGGTCCTTGTCTTGAGTCAGGGGCCCTCGGAGCAAAGTGTATGGAAAGTGTTGGAGATGGGAATCTCCCCCAGTGAAGGTATTGGTGGTGTTGGATTCATAATAACAGATTAGTTGGTCCTGGAATTTAAAGTGTTGGTACCTTTGAGCATAATTTTAATGATGGAGCTGAAAATGAGCCTAGGGCTACCCTTCTGCATCCAATCATACACCAGTACATCCATCTGTTCATTCACATGTTTTCCTGCTGGTTGCATCACTCCCTCTTTCACACATACACACACACACATCAACCAGAGGCAAGTGTACATGCATACCAGCTCTTCTCTGGAAAAACCCTGGATAGACCTTGATGGAAGTGTTTTGTGGACACCAGTTACTACAAGCCACTCAGACTTCAAGTGTCCTGAGACCTTGGTTGGGGAAGACGCTTTAGGGCAGGGTTCAGGAGAGTCCATACTTACCACCGACATTATGTTGGACAGCGCTGCTCCCATGTAAGCACAGAACAAGGCTGTGGAGGAACAAGGACCATCAGAGAGTCAGCTTCCGCCAGCTTGCCCTTCTTCCCAGTCTCATGCCCAGACCTAGAGCAGAAGGCTCACCCCCTCTCTCACAACATCTAACAATCTTTGCTGATATCTCAGTCTTGCTGATGATCTGTGAAATGACTTCTCTTCTGCTACAGTGTGATTTCATGAGGACAGACTTCCTATGTGTCTTGGTCACCTCATATCTTTCATGCCTAGTCTAGGGCCTGGCATTTAGTGCTACAAATGTAGCACTCTACAAATACTTGTTGAATGAAGAGTTCTAGAGAGCAGGAAGTCATCACAAACACATGAGAAAATGTGTGTGTAATTTCCTTGCAAACTTTAGAACACTGTATAATAGCAGTGACAATGGCCACAATCCCATCTGATAGAAAAAGCATCTCTCATTCCTTGTTAAAGGCAACACTGGTGCTAGGACCCAAGTGGCTGGTCCTTGTACCACAGATACCCTACTTACTTATCAGTGGGTGCCATGGGGTTCACATAACTAAGAAGGGTATCAAATAGCCACAGTGACTTTTTGTCAGCTTTCTGGAATACTCACCACAGATGAGGGCCAGCAGGTGGGTCTGCCAGGTGAGGGCGTAGAACATGCCACCAATGGCAATGCAGGAGAGCACGCAGTTGTAGCTCCACAGGCCCATGTAGATTGTCTCGAAGGGCGTGGCCACCGTCAAGGCTGTGGGACAACAGGTGGGATAGTACAAAGGTCACTGTGGCTAGCACCAGGTCTCAGCATGACGGGCAGGTCCGACACCACTCTAGTCAGTCACGCAACACCCCAGTCCCTATGTGCTGAATGAGCCTCCACAAACGATAGCTAGACTCATGAAACCAACAACAACAAGAGAACAGTGGTCTTCAAACTCTTCTGTAGCCATGTTTCACACATAGGTGTGATTACTTCTGGGATGAGGGGCAATCAAGGAGGTGGGGTTCCAGGCCCTTCCCCATGCCTTTGGCCAGAGCAGCTGCATTTTTGGCAAGAATGATGTCACTTTAAAATGGTTTAGAAAATTGTGTACATAGATTAAAATGATAGTTGTAGATAGAGACGTGATACAACAAAAGGGCAAGATGTTAATAACAGGCAAATTTGGATAAAGAGTTTATGGATGTATTTTTCACCAGTTTTACAACTTTTTTGATGTTTGAAATTATTTACAAAGTGAAAAATGTTAAAAACTCTATTTTAAAAAATGGTTTAAAAGCATGGACTAAGTCCTACTCCCAAATCCTCGCATTCCAGTTTTTGACTCCAGTGCCAGCATGTACATCTATACCACAGTGCATTGCTCTGGAGCCCACTCTGACTCACAGAGACTGTGGGACAACGTAGAACTGCCCCACAGACTTTCCAAGGCTGTAATCTTTACATAAGCAACTGTCTCATCTTTCCCCCAAGGAATGGCTGCTCGGTTTGAACTGCTGACCTTTGGTTAACAGGTGAGCGTTTTAACCACGGATCTCTCTATACATATGTAAATGTGCATGCGTACATATATGTATTAATATTAAATAACATTTCTCAATGGCAATCAAATTTTTTGGAAAACTTTACCCTTTTGTTAGCTGTTGTTGAGTCAATGTTTGTTTTTAAGTTTTTATCGTGAATTATGTCATAGTTTACATGGGAGAACATTAGCTTTACATTCATCCTATCTTATTTTGCTTCATTGCAATGATTACAATTCCTTCCATGCATCATCAAAGAGCCAAAGGGCACACCCTGTAAGCCTGCCCCCTGTCCATCAATACACAAACCCTCTCCCTCCCGGAGTCCAGAGTCCCTAGCCGCTCTATTTCTCCATGTCATCATCTCTGCCTCCATCTCTGGTGTTGCTGCTTCTCTGGATAGGGTCTTGCACTCCACTCTTCTCCCTTGATGGTCCCAGGGTCCTTCACTCCTGGACTGTGAAATCAGCCACTCTTCTTCTTTTGTTACAAACATCTACCTTTACATTTGCACCATGTTGAGTCAATTTTAACTCATGATTTTGTTGTTGTTCTTAGGTGCCATCGAGTTGGTACTGACTCCTAGCGACACTATGCACAACAGAATGAAACACTGCCTGGTCCTGGGCCTATCTCACAATTGTTGCCATGCTTTGAGCCCATTGATGCTGCCACTTTGCCCATCCCAAGTAAATCCCTGCATGGCACAAATGGTTACGTGTTGGGCTACTAACAGAAAGGTTGGCAGTTTAAATCCACCCAGAGGCATCTTAGAAGTAAGGCCTAGTGATTTGTTTCTGAAAGGGCATGGCCTGGAAGAGCCTAGTGGGTACTATTCTATTCTGTACCCTTGGGACCGCCATGTTTTCCCTTTGGCTTACTAGAAATTTCAGCAAGCTGGATCATTTACATGCTGTATGGTCTGCAAGGGCTCCTCATCCCCACCCTGTGACCCTCCTCCTTTCACCCCTCAGCACCCAGGATCCCTGTTTATAGGCTGATGGGGTCTTTAGTTCCTTCCCATCTCTCCTTATGTCTGACTCTGCTGCTCTCCTCAGAGAATCAAGAAAAGGAAAGTATCTGAACTGTAAGTCCAGGGTATGTGCTGTGCGCATGGGAGAAAAACCCACAGGAAAAACATTGCAGCAGAGTGGGGCCGTGTCTTACCTGCTAGCATTCCCACGATTGAGCCAATGGCCGCATGCAAGCAGATGAGGGGCGAGGAGATGAACAGAGCCATCAGGAACACACCACCTGTCCAGGGATTGCTGCAGCCGTACACCTGGCCGACCCCCACGGGGATGGCTTGTAATAGCTGTAAAGTTAGCAGAGTTCAGGTCACTGGAGCAGGGCTGACCTCAGTGCCAGGACCGAGCCATGCCTCGGGGAGTAATGGGTGGAACAGGAGGCTGACCATGTCCTCCGGAGTGTGAGAGACCACAGGAAGGCAAGAACCAGAACAAACGGTGCCTCACTCCACCACCTAGCAGGCATCTGAGCACCCCTCAGGCACGGCAGGCAGACCCCTGACACAGGGCTGGGCACTAACATTTCTGGGGAACACAGTGGAAGCTTTGAAGGCACCAGAGAGTTTAGGGGACCACGGTGGCCACTGGAGGTATCAGGGTACTGAGAGTTTTTCTCTAGACCTTCTGCAATTCTAAAACTATTCTGGGGAATAGTCTAGGAAATGTTCTTGGAAATGCCAGGGGCCATTTTGATGGATAATTTGACAAAAGTTTGTACAGCTTATTGATGACCAAACTCTGGCTAAAGCCTCTAACTTTGACTCCTAGTCTATGGCTCTTTGCCACCTCACTGTTTCTTCATCAAGCCACATTTAATGAGTCCTCTTCGGTGGCTGCCACTTGTTCATTGCTACCCTGGAATCTGTGGGCTCCCAGAAGGAGATGGTGCTCCCTTGCTCTCAAGGAGCCCTTAACATTGAGGAAGATCTGCGTGGCGTGCTGAGTATCCAGAGAACAGCGAGAAGCCCAAATGTTCCAGAGCTTGAAAGCGACTTGGTGGCATTGGAATTTGAGATGATTAATTTGGCAGTGGAGCCGTGGTGACGCTCTAGGATAAGCACTGGGCTGTAACTACAAGGTCAGCAGTTCAAACCCACCATTCGCTCCATAGGAGAAGGATAATAATTTAAACTCCCATAAAGATATACAGCCTCAGAAACCCTGTACAGGATTGCTATGAGTCGGAACCGACTCCATGGCACATAACCACCACCAGCACCACCACCAAGTATTTACTGCATCTGAAACATGATATGTGGTTGCTGTCGTGGTAATGGGTTTGATTTTTGGCTAATTTGGCAAATAGTTAATTTGTGCAAATAGCTAATGCTCTCAGCTGCTAACCAAAAAGTCTACCCAGAGATGGCTTAGAAGAGAAGCTGATGTTCTGCTTCCATAAAAGCAGCCATTAAAAACCCTCTGGAGCACAGTTCTACTCCGACATCCACAAGGCTGCCAGGATTTGGAACTGGCTTGACAGCAGCTGGCTTATTTGGCAGTGATGTCAGATGGTCTTTCTCGGCCCAAGTTGACTTGTTTACACATTGGCAATCCTTTTAGGGCACAAATGAAATGGGGAGGAGGACATGGCAGGGTAAGCAGAACACTGGCCTGGGTAGACTTTGGTTAGCAGATGACCCTGGCAGCTTTGAAATCCTGTAGTTCCTGTCTCTGTTTCCAGGCCCTTTGACCTCTTGGCGAACAGAGTGTTTTATGGCTGGGTAACACTAGATACGGGATGTCCTGGTGTGGCACTGTAGCATGAGCAATCTTGGTTTGAACCATAAGATTGGCAGTTCAAACTCACCAATGGCTCCTTGGAAACCTTATACAAGGTCGCTATGAGTTGGAACTGGCTGTACGGCACTTAACAACAGCTAGATATGTAATCACTGTGATTAGGTCTGTGGTCTCCAAGTTTTTGCTGCACATTGGGATCATTTGGGAATCTTAAAAAAATAAAAACCAAATTCTGATGTTGAGTTCCTTCCTAGATACCAACACAGGGGTAGAAGCTAGGCATCAGGTGACTAGCGACTTCTGGGTTAGTTATAGAGTCCCTAAACATTCACTTAAACACTAGCCAAAAAAGAAGATCTCTGGTGGCACTGTAGGAAAGCACTGGACTACTTAACAGCAAGGCTGGCAGTTCAAACCCACTGTGGGAGAATGAGGAAGCTTTCTGTTCCCCTAGCTATCTGTTCCTCTCAAGAGATACAGCCCTGAACTCCCTATCCAGGGTCACTATGAGTCGGAGTGGACTGGATGGCAGAGAGTTTGGTTTGTTTGGTTTTAGTACTAACTGAAAGGTTGGTAGTTCGAGTCTATCCAGAAGCCCCTTGGAAGAAAGGCCTGGCGATCTATTTGTGAAAAATCAGCCACTGAAAACCCCACGAGGCGTTGTTGTAGTCTGACACACATGGATGTTCCTGAGTAGAGACAACCTTCATGGATGCTGGTTGTTTTGGATTCGTTGTAGATAATTCACTGTAAATGTTGGTAGATGACTACATTTCTCTCTTTGGATACACATTTGCATTTTTTTTTTTTAGCAGTTTGATTTGATTCTAGAACCAGTTTGATTTCATTATGAAATAAGTGTTTGAGGATTCCCAGGGAGTTTTTAACCTTTGCCCACCCTTGTCTCTGAATGAGTGGGCTTTTCTACTCACCTAACATGGTCTGAATCAAAGCCTACAAACATGTGAAAGGAATGGCAGGCTGGGGTCCCATCTTATTTATTTATGTTGTTGCTAACTACCATTGAATTGATTCCAACTCATCGCGACCTTGTACAGGGTTTCCAAGGAGCAACTGGTGGGTTTGAACTGCCGATCTTGTGGCTTGAAGTCCTGTGTTTATTCATAGTGCCACACCAGGAATCTTATTTAAGGGAACCATGAAAACATTTTGTACTAGACAAGAGAACTCAGTTTAAGTGTGGGGAGGAGGCTGGAAATGTACTCAATAAATATTCCCTGACCCCACAACTTCCAAACGTCTGAGGACTGCAGGGTGCTCAGGGGAGTCTACCTTTTGCTCTTGGACCAGGGAACACAGATGTTAAGCCCAAGCAGTCAAGAATGAGAGGAATGCGAGAACAAACTGCCTTGAAAAGGAGCCTGGATTTAAGAAGGAAGCGTCCTCAGTCAGGATCCGTATTCTAACCTGGTGAATTGTGGCACCGGGGTCCCGGCCCTCCCTCCACACATGAAGACCAGTCAGTTGTGTGGTGGAAATGTACTGAACACTGGCATCCTCTGAACTTCTAACAAATTCTCACATACCAACAACAAGCTGATTAAACACAAAGGAAGTCATTACCCCCCTCCTTTTAAGGAGAAAGAGGGAAACGACATTGATTCTTCAAAAAACTTGGATCCAAATGGTGTGGATCCAAGGAACTGGTGGTCAGAGTGGCAGTGTGGTGGAGAGTTAAGAGGGTGAGCTTGGGCCACCTGGTATCTGAGTTTGGGTCCTGGTTCTACCACTTTCTAATTGCTCATTTCGACGATGAATCAAAGAGGCATTTCTCCCTGTAGCCCACAAGACCCTGGTCCTCCCAGGGCTCAGCGGGCCTCTCTCTCTGCTAGCTCCACATGTTACCATGGCGATCATTTGGACAGTGCTGCATGGGTAGACATCAGGGACAGTGGGGCCAGTGCCTCCAAAGACAGCTGGCCAAATTGCCAGGAGGCTGGGTCATTGATGATTCCATCAAAGTTTGAGCTTATTCGTTGTCTTGTTCTGGTTGCTTTACATGTGAAAGAGTGGTTATTGTTGTCTGTGGTGATTGGTGGTAGTGTGCCATGAAGTTGGTTCTGACTCATAGCCACCCTGTATAGGGTTTCTGAGACTGTAAATCTTTCCGGGAGCAGAGAGCCTCATCTTTCTTCTGTGGAGCACCTGTACTTTCTAACTGCAGACCTTGAGATTAGCATCTCAACTCATAAACACTATGCTACCTCCAACTCATAGAGACCCAATAGGACAGAGCAGACCTGCCCCATCAAGTTTTCTAGGCTATAATCTTTATGGAAACAGACTGCCACATCTTTCTCCTGCAAAGTGGCTGGCAGGTTCGAACTTTGCGTTAGCACCAGCTAAGTATTTAACCACAATACCACCAGCGCGTTCCCTTCAGTGCAGGACTGTCTTTTCCATTTATTTGGATTTATGTGCTAAATAACCCTGCCTCCAACCCTACCCCAGTCCCAGGCTTTGGTACAACTTTAAAAAGATAAAAACCCTCAATAGGCCTTGCATTGTTCGCAGTAGGTTTGCTGATAAGGACAGGGAGACTTTCGTTCTTTTTGTAGGCTTAGCAGTGTAGCTGTCCCTGGAGGCTGCAGCTGTAATGTGTCCACCAGGACCTGAGTGTTGGCTCTGGATCTGAGCACCCCAGCTGCAGAAAGTCACCAAGGTCTCAGCCCAAGGAGAATGGGCCAGGCTCCACGGGGAGGGCTTGGGAATCAAATCACACAAACAGCATTTGAAGACATGGACTATGCCTCCTAACAGCCAGAAGACTATCATGAAAGCAATATTCTGAATTATTGTTAAAAGTAGAGCAAGAACTAGTGGGTGAAAGCCAACGGGGGACAGATTTCAGAGGAGTGCAAAGGAATGATTCCAACCCTTTCAGGAACCGAATGAGGTGGATCACGTTTTGAAGCAGCAGGCTTTGCCTCAGTGCATTCACTCAAGCCTGAACTCCACAGCCAAGTGAACTGGGTTTGAAGCACAGGTGCTAGCTGCAGTTTGACGTTGGGTAACTTAGTTTCTCTGTGCCTTAGTTTCCTAAGCTGTAAAATGAGGATAACAATATAATAACCAGTGGCTACGAGTTGGGCTGCTAACTTTACAGTCAACAGTTTGAAACTACCAGTGGTTCCGCGCGAGAAAGTTGAGGCTTTCTGCTCCCGTAAAGATTTACAGCTCGGAAACCCTGTACAGGGTTGCTATGAGTCAGAATCGACTCCACGGCACATAAATACCACCACCATAATATTGAGTTAGTTTAAGGGATAAATGAGTCAATAGCTTGGATACATACTGAGTTTGCTTTAGTTTTGGTATTAGGGACCTAGGAACTCTGGTAGTGTAGTAATTATGAATTGGGCTGCTAACCTCAGGGTCAGCAGTTCTAAACTACCAGCTGTTCTGCAGGAGAAAAATGAAGGTTTCTGCTCCCACAAAGATTTACAGCCTCAGAAACCCTGCACAGGGTGGCTATGAGTCAGAACTGACTCCATGGCACTTAACAATAACAACAACAACATGTTTGTTAATAAGGGAAAGTTTGATTTTAGATTTTTATTACATGCCTTTACACCCAATGTCTAAAAGTCAATGTTATTGCTGTTGTTAAGTACCATCAAGTTGGTTCCAATTCATAACAACCCTGTATGGGGTTTCTGAGGAGTGGCTGGTGAGTTTGAACCACTGACCTTGTGGTTCAAACCTACCTGATGGTCGAGTGCTTAGCCTATGGCATCACACCAGGACTTCATAAAAGGCAATAGAATAAAAAACATACGCATTTGTGATACTGTTGTTGTTATAGGTGCCATAGAGTTGGTTCCAGCTCATAGCTACCCCATGTACAACAGAATGCAATGCTGCCTGGTCCGGCACAATTCTCACTGTTGTTATGCTTGAGCCCACTGTTCCTGTCACTGTCAGTCCATCTTGTTGGAGGTCTTCCTTTTGTTTTTTGCTGACCCTTCGCTTTACCAAGCATTATGTCCTTTGTTAGGGACTGGTCCCTCCTGAAAACATTACCAAAGAACGAGAGATGAAATTTCACCATTCTCTCTTCTAAGGAGCATTCTGGATGTACATCTTACAAGATAGATTTGTTTGTTCTTCTGGAAGCCATGGTACTTTCAAAATTCTTCTCCAACAACATAATTAAATGCATCAATTCTTCTATTGTCTTCCTTTTTCCTTGTCTAACTTTCACATGCATATGAGTTAATTGATGGCTTGGGTAAGACGCACCTTAGTCCTCAAGCTATATCTTGGCTCTTTAATACTTTAAAGAGTTTTTTTTTTTGCAGTAGATTTGCCTAATGCAAAACATCTTTTGATTTCTTGACTTTCACAAATGTTGATTGTGGATCTAAGAAAAATGAAGTCTTTGACAACTTCAATCTTTGCTCCATTTATCATGTTATTTATTAGCCCTGTTGTGAGGATCCTTTTCTTTATACTAAGGTGCAATCCATACTGAAGGCTGTAGTCTTTGATATTCATAAGTAAGTGTTTCAAGTCCTCTTCATTTTCTGCAAGCACAGTTGTGTCATCTGCATATTGAAGGCTGAGAGTAAGGCTTCCTCCAAACCTGATTCCAAGTTCTTCTTGTAATTTCATTTCTCAGATTATTTGCTCAGCATACAGATTTACTAAACAAGTATCGTGAAAGAATACAACCCTGGTGTATATCTTTCCTGATTTTAGACCATACAGTATCCTCTTGTTTTATGTGAGTGATTGCTTCTTGGTCTATGTACAGGTTCCTTATGAGCACAATCAAATATTCTGTAAAATCCATTCTTCGCAATATTGTCCATAGTTTGTTATGATAAACACAGTTGAACACTTTTGCATAGTCAATAAAGCATGAATAGACATCTTTCTGGTATCTCTGTTTTCAATCAAGATTCATCTGATGTCAACAATCATATCATATCACTTATTCCATGTCCTCTTCTGAATTTGGTTTTAATTTCTGGCAGCTCCATGTGGATGTATTTCTACATTTTTAAATTATCTTCAGCAGATTTTACTTTCATATATTAAAGATATTATTAGATGATTTCTGTGTTCTGTTGGGTCACCTTTCTGTGGAATGGGCACAGATATGGATTTCTTCCAATTGGTTTGCCAAGTAGCTGTCTTCCAAATTTCTTGGCATAGATAAGCGAGCATCCCCAGGGCTGCATCAGTTTGCTGAAGCATTTCAGTTTGTTTTATATCAATTCCTGGAGACTTGTTTTTTGCCAATGAATTTAGTGAAGCTTAAACTTCTTCCTTCAATACCATTGGTTCTTGATTACATGCTAACCCGTTTTTTTTTTTTTTCTAAAGTTTTTATTGTGAATTGAGTGATAGTTTACATGGAATTACATCAATTTTACACTCATCACTTCATTGCAATGATTACAATTTCCTCCAAGCATCATCATGCAATAGTATTTGCTTCTAGTCCATCTGTTTTTTTTTTTTTTTGGGGGGGGGCAGGGGAGGATATATACAAAGACACTTGGGAATATATATAATCATTTAAACAACCAAAAAGGGCACATTCTTTAAGCTTCCTCCTGGCCGCCAGCACACAGTATTTCTCTTTCCATGAGTCCAGAGTCTTCAGCTACTCTATCTCTCTGTGTCTACATCTCTGCCTCCATTTCTGGTGTTGCTGCTTCTCTGCATAGAGTCCCACATTCCACTCATGCTCTTCTCCCTTGATGGTCCTAGGGTCCTAGATTCCTGGACTGTAAGATTAACTACTCCCCCCTTTTTGTTACAAAACTTCTACCTTTACAGTTGTGACAATTGTAATTAGTCATGATAACAATTATTCACTATTGAATCATAAGAATCTTATCACCATCTCCTTTCACCAGACTCATCTAGACAAGATGAAAACTATTCCTTGGGGACTCTATCTTCCCCTGCACACTCTTAAACTAAACTCCCTCTTGAAAACTTGTAAGCCAGTCACTTCGCGCCTTTATATCCCCCCATTTTAGGTAGCCAATGTCTAAGCTGCCCGTTCCTATCTACCCTGTGTACAGAGGGGAAAGGATTGACTCCTGTCTCTCAGTTGGTATTTTGAGCTATTATATCCATAAGTAGAGGTCAAGTTAATCAAATCATAGCAATTTAAACTTGTTTTCTTTATCAAAAATGGTTTTTTCAAATCTTCCTCTAGTTGAGTTCTGATAATCAAGCCATCAAGACTAGGCCAAATGGGTACTATCTACAAGTTTAGGTGTTCTTGTGCATCTCCCCTCACTTCATATCAGCTGGATGCTTCACTCTCAGCTCTAACCCTCCATGGCTATGTCTTTGTCCATGGGCTCAGGAGTCCCCAGGCCTCACCACACTTCAGATCAACCAGTCCTTCCTCTTTTCTCTCTAATTTTCAGGTCGAAGGAAGCATATGCTAACCTCTTGAAATGGTTGAACATCAACTAATTCTTTTTGATACAATGACTCTGAGTCCATCTTTTGATGTTTTCTGAGTCACTCAATATTTTACCTATAGAATCCTTCAATATTGCAATCTGAGGTTTGAACTTTTTTTTTTTCCAGTTCTTTCAGCTTGAGAAAGGATGGGCATGTTCTTTCCTTTGATTTTCTAACCCTAGGTCTTTTGCACATTTCATTATGACACTTGACTTTCTCTTCTCGAGCTTCCCTTTGAAATTTTCAGTTCAGCTCTTTTGCTTTATCATTTATCCAGTCACTTTAGCTTCTCTTCATTTGAAAGCAAGTTTCATAGTCTCTTCTAATATCCATTTTAGTGTTTTCTCTTTTTCCTGTCTTTTAAATGACCTTTTGCTTTCTTCATGTATTATGTTCTTTCTTTTCTTTTTTGAATTTTATGTCTTTATTGACTGTAAAATAATTAAATACCTTAAAATTTTTTTTTTTTTTATTGTGAAGCGAGGAATAGTTTACAAGGGAGAACATTGGCTTTACACCATTGTTTCATTGTAATGATTACATTCTCCTCCATTCATCATCATTCAACAGTATTTGCTTCCATTCCCTCTGTTTTTTTTTTCGGTGGGGGGGGGTTGTTGGGAGTGTGTGCACAAAAACACTCAAGAATATATAATAATTTAAGCAATCAAAGGGCACATTCTGCAACTCTGCCTCCTGGCTGCCAGCACTCAGTCCCTCTCTTTCCATGAGTCTAGAGTTCTCAGCTACTTCCTCTCCTCTGGTTTTGTTACAAAACTGTTGCAGACCGTCCAGACCCGGTGGGCCCAAGTGTTGCAGACCGTACAGGCCGCTGGCTCTGAGGAGCAAACTCTAGCCACTTAGCAGACATAGCAAACTGTCTTTCATCTTATTGTTCAGTTATGTTTATTATTAATTGCATACATGAAACCCTGATATCCACAGATAAATGTAATATTTTCCTAAAAGCCGAGACTGTAAAATTCCAAAAAGGCAAAATTCTTCCCTCAAAGAATTCAGTCAAAGTAAATTGGGTGGCTCCCGGTCTTTGTTCTAAGGACAAAAGGACACCCTCCCTAAAGTGTTTCCAGGTGCAGCCCTATTCACCCAGGCATCTCTTTTCCTAAAGAACCTGGGCTGGGCAGCCGACACAATGGGACTCCTCCCAATCCTCCTTTTCCTTCCCCCATTTGAGGCTAGGTGCTAAAAGGTATGTTAATTAAGCTTGAGAAACCAAGTTGTGATCATGAGATTCGAACCTTCGAAATACAATGTAAAGTTGCCTGAATGTCTGGAATATTACGAATGTTCACTGTACCTTGTCTTAGTCCCTCCCAGCTTTGTGTAAAGTACCTCCCCTAAATAAAACGGAGGCACGGACCTACCCAGGTGTGCATTACAGCTTGGAGAGTGTGCTATACGGCTGACTAGGCATGCGTTGCTGACCAGCTAGTAAGGGGTGCATACTGCCTGCATAACTAAGATGTGTACTATGCGGGATCTTACCGCCCTTATAGCTCAGATGTTTACAACACCGGATCTGCCGGACGCCAGTAATGCATCCACTCTGGTTTTGGGGTGTCTCTTTGTCTCTCTTGTTGTGTCTCTGGGTCTCCTCTTTTGCTATCCCTATCACCGCCAGATATCCCCACCTCGTGAACCAAACACTCGTGTTGAGGCTGGTCCTCGGCATATATGGCTAGAGTCTGTTTCTCAGAGCCAGCGGCCTGTACGGTCTGCAACACTTGGGCCCACAGGGCCTCGAACTCCTGACCGGGTCTGGACAGTCTGCAACACAAAACTTCTACCTTTACAGTTGTGACAGTTGCAATTAGTCATAATAATAATTACTCACTACGGAATCATAAGAATCTTATCCCCATCTCTTTTCACCAGACCCATCTAGACAAGATGAAAACTGTTCAGTGGGGACTCAATCTTCCCCCGATACACTCTTAAACTAAACTTCCTCTTGAAAACTTGTAAGCCAGTCATTTTGTGCTTTTATGGTTCCCTCATTTTAGGCAGCCAATGTCTAAGTTGCATATATGATGTTCTTAATGTCATCCCACAACTCATCTGGCATTTGGTCATCTGTCCCTAATGCATCAAATCTGTTCTTTAGATGGTCTATAAATTTACATGGGATATATTCAAGGTTATATTTTGGCTCTGGTGAACTTGTTTTAATTTTCTTTAGCTTTAGCCTGAAATTACATAGGAACAATTGATGCTTTGTTCCCTAGTTGGTCCCTGGTCTGGTTTTGGCTGATGATATTTAGCATCTCTACGGTTTCTACCCACATATACAGTCAATTTGATTCCTGTGTATTC
This sequence comes from Chrysochloris asiatica, assembly GCF_000296735.1. Classification (NCBI taxonomy): domain Eukaryota; kingdom Metazoa; phylum Chordata; class Mammalia; order Afrosoricida; family Chrysochloridae; genus Chrysochloris; species Chrysochloris asiatica. The sequence goes on along the minus strand of NW_006408533.1, from coordinate 30,953,791 downwards.
CAGCTTGTAAAAAAGGTATTTTTAAGAAAAAAGCTGTTGGTCTTGTAAAAGTCTATCATGTGATCTTTAGCATTGTTTCTATCATCCAGGCCATATTTTCTAACTATTGATTCTTCCTCGTTGTTTCCAACTTTGGCATTCCAATCACCAATAATTATCAATGCATCTTGATTGCACGTTTGGTCAGTTTCAGACTGAAGAAAGTGGTGGGTGCTGTTGTGTGACATTGAGTTGGTTCTGACTCAGTGACCCTGTATAGGGGTTCTGAGACTGTAAAGCAGAAAGCCTCATCTTTCTTCTGGTGAGTGGCTAGTGGACTCAACTATTGACCTTGTGCTTAGTAGCCCAGCCCATAAACACATCATGCCACCAGGATTCCCAAAGAAATTGGTAAAATTCTTCAGTTTCATTGTCTTTGGCTTTAGTAGTTGGTGCATAAATTTGAATAATGATGATATTAACTGGTCTCCCTTGTTGTTGTTGTTAAGTGCCATCGAGTCGGTTCCGACCCATAGCGACCCTGTACAGGGTTTCTGAGGGTGTAAATCTTTACGGGAGTAGAAAGCCTCATCTTTCTCCCGCGGAGCGGCTGGTAGTTTCGAACCGCTGACTTTAAGGTTCGCAGCCCGATTCGTAACCACTACGCTACCAGAGCTCCTTTATAGGAGTATATATGGAATTTCTCTTATCCAGAGAGCATTGTACTTTAAGATAGAGCTTGAAATGCTCTTTTTGATAATGAATGTGACTCTATTCCTCTTCAGTTTGTCATTTCCTGGCATAGTAAACCATGATTGTCTGATTAAAAATGGCCACTACCTGTCCATTTCAGGTCACTAATGCCTAGGATATCGATCTTTATGTGTTCCATTTCATTTTTAACAACTTCTAATTTTCCTAGATTCATATTTTGTACATTCCACGATCTAATTATTAATGGATATTTGTAGCTGTTTCTTCTCATTTTGAGTTGTACCCCATCAGCCAATGAAAGCTCTGAAAGCTTTGCTCCATCCACGTTGCTAAGATCAGCTCTACTCTGAGGAGGCAGCTCTTCCACAGTTATATTTTGAGTGCCTTCCAATTTGAGGGGCTCATCTTTTTCATACTACATCTGACAATGGTTCATTGGTGTTCATAAAGTTTTCAGTGACTAATTATTCAGAAGTGGCCCATCTCTCCCTTCTAATCTGCCGTAGGCTGGAAGCTCCACTGAGACCTGTCCACCCTGGGTGATCTTGCTGGTATTTAAAATACCAGTGACATAGCTTTCAGAATCACAGCAACTCACAAACCACCACAGTATGACAAACTGACAGACCAGTGGTGGCACATTTGTGTTAGTAGGCTATAACAGGATCTTTCAAAATTGATACTATTGACCTTTGGGGCTTGATCATTCTTTGTTGTAGGGGCTGTCTTATGCTTTGTAGAATGTTTAACAGCATCCCTGATCTTTATCCTTCTGCCACCCCACTCCATTTTGCATCAATTAAAACTGTTCCCTGACATTATCTGATGTCTTCTGGAGTGCAAAATCATCTCTGGCTTAGAACCACTGATATGGCAAGTAACTGAAAATTCGCTGGCTATCTTCTATTAATACCTTTACAATGTTAATTTTAAACAGTGACTTTAGTCTCTTGTTCCTTTATCAAACTATCCAACTTGCTAATATTTTACTTCCAGCCTCCACCATCCCATATTACCAGGTTAACACTTATTGGCTCATTTGTTTACTATTCATTTCTCCATGTAGAGCTTAAGTTCACAAAAGCACAGATGTCTGTCTCACTCCCTGTGTATTCACAGTAGCTGAACAAGTGTCCAGCTCATGCTGGGAGTCTAATAAGGGTCTGTTGAATCGATGTATGGATGTGGTAGCAACTCTTTCCTGTCTTCTTCTCTCTTGAGCCCCACTGTCAGGTCAAGCTGCATCTAGAGCAGTTGAGAGCATGAGTAAGCCACAAACCAGTTAGTGAGGTCTGCAGTAAAACCAGAGGTCCCAACTCTTCTGTAATTGGCCAACTTACCAAGGGCATTTCAATCTCTGTCCAAGTGATGTTGGGCACTGAAGATACAGGCTCCACCAGTGTTGTGGGAAAGAAGAGGTTGTAGTGGCCTGTGGCGGCCAGGTAGAGGGTCACTGCAATGTTGAAGGGCAGTGTGAAGACTGGGATGTCCCACTTGTTGAAGACGGAATTCAAAGCACTTGAAAGAACTGGGCTAAACATGGAAAAAACAGAGAGCTAGTCACATTCTTAGTTTTTTACTATCTCCTCATCATTGGTCACCGTACCATCCACTGCACATTTCCTTGGCTCCTTTGAGACTATAGTGATTCAATGGTCTGGGTTGGGAATAATGTGCTCAATGTAAGCAACTAATCTAGGTATTGGAAGTTTACACCTTTGAGAACCAAAATTTAAAATCAACACAACTTGTTTTGAATAGAAAACTTAAAAAAAATAGGTATTTCTTATTTCTTAAACCACAAAAATGAAGCAAATCAAAATATACAATGGTTATAGTCCTGGTCTATAGAATCACTTTAGAAGTTTGACCTTTTGGGAAGAGTCTTCCATTGTACTTAGGTAAGCAAAGTACAGTCTTCTATGGTACTTATGTAAGCAGAGTCTGTCAGTTTGTCCTACTGTGATAGTTTGTCATATTGTATTAGTTTGTGTGTTACTGTGATGCTAGAAGCTATATTACTGGTATTTTAAACACTAGTAGGATAACCCATGGTTTCAGCAGCGCTTCTAGGCTAAGACATCTGAAGGATAAGTGGATAATGTTAGCCATTGAAAACCTAATGAAAAGCAGTGGAACATTGCCTGACACAGTACTGAAAGATGAGCCCCTCAGGCTGGGAGGGACTCAAAATAAGACTACGAAAGAGTTGCCTCCTCAAAGTAGAGTTGACCTTAGTGATGTGAATAGAGTTAAGCTTTCAGGACCTTCATTTGCTGATGAAGCCTGTGATAGGGTTTTGTGTCAACTTGACTGGGCCAGGATTCTCAGTGGTTTGGCAGGTGAGAAATAGCTATCTCCTATGATGTGATTTAGGAGATAGCTCACATCATAGCTATCTCCTATGATGTGATTTGGAGTCCTGGTGTGGCGCTGTGGGTTAATGCTCCAGACTGCAAAGCCATTTGACCTGCAAGGTCGGCGGTTCAAACTCACTAGCTGCTCCTCGGAAACCCTATACAATGTCACTATGGGTTGGAACTGACTCGATGGTACTTAACAACAACAACATGATGTGATTTACTGAGTTGGTATAGACTCAATGGTACCTAACAACAACAACAAATGATGTGATTTGATGTGATGAGCCAATAACTGGATTAAGGATGAGATTGTTTTTGTTGTTGTTGTCAATTGCCTTTGAGTTGGTTTTGACTCATAGTGACCCTGTTTAAGTTTCTGAGGAGAGGTTGGTGTGTTTGAACTGCTGACCTTGTGGTCAGCACTGATCCTACAGCACCACACCAGGTCTCCAAGAGTGAGATGTTGTTGTTGCTGTTAGGTGCCATAGAGTCGATACCAACTCACAGTGACCTTATGCACAACTGCTTGGTCCTGGACCAACTTCACAATTGTTGCTATACTTGAGCCTATTGATGCTGCCACTTTGCCAGTCCATCTCACTGAGGGTCTTCCTCATTTTCTCTGACCCTTCACCTTACCACATGATATCCTTCTCCAGTGACTGGTCCCTCCTGACAATATGTCCAAAGTATGAGAGATAAAGTTTGGCAATCTTGGCTTTCAAGTAGCACTTTGGCTGCACTTCTTCCAAAATGGATCTATTGGTTCTTTTGGCAGCCCATGGCACTTTCAATATTCTCCTCCAACACCATAACTCAAAAGCATCAGTTCTTCTATGGTCTTCCTTATTCACTGTCCAGCTTTCACATGCATATGAGGTTATTGAAAATATCATGGCTTCAGTTAGATGCACCTTAGTCCCCAAGCTGACATCTTTGCTCTTCAACGCTTTTAAAAAGGTCTTGTGTAGAAGATTTGTCTAATGCAATAAGGCAAAGCTGGATTATATGAAGAAAGATGTGGCATCAGGATTGGAGGAAGACTCATTAACAACCTATGATATGCAGATGATACAGCCTTGTTTGCTGAAAGTGAAGAGGACTTAAACTATTTATTGATGAAGATCAAAGACCACAGCCTTCAGCTTGGATTGCATCTCATTGTCAAGAAAACAAAAATCCTCACCACTGGACCAATAAACAACATTGTTGTTGTTGTTGTGATGTGCCATGGAGTCGGTTCCGACTCATAATGACCCTGTACAGTGTGTCCAAGGCTGTAAATCTTTATGGGAACAGAAAGCCTCATCTTTCTCCCACAGAACAGCTCGTAGTTTCAAACTGCTGACCAATTCGTAACCACTACGCTACCAGAGCTCCTTAAACAACATTGTTATCAACGGAGAAAAGACAGAAGTTGTCAAGGACTTCATTCTTCTTGGATCAACTATCAACACTCTTGGAAGCAGCAGTCAAGAAGGGTGAGATATACCACCCTTAATACTCCCACCATCCTGACCCAATTCATGGGCGATTCCCAAGGGTGTGGCATGCAATATCTCACTAGAGATAAAGGAGAGAGACTTGAGCTGAGAAAATGGGACCTACTACCATGAAGGAGCTCTGGTAGCGTAGTGGTTACGAATTGGGCTGTGAACCGCAAGCTCAGCAGTTCGAAACTACCAGCGGCTCCATGGGAGAAAGATGAGGCTTTCTGCTCCCGTAAAGATTTACAGTCTCGGAAACCCTGTTCAGGGTCGCTATGGGTCGGAACCGACTCGATGGCACTTAACAACAACAACAACTACCACGAAGATCAGTTAGGAGTGGAGAACATCATTTAGAGCTGGGGTCCCTACACTGTGAAGCTCCTAGAGCCAGAGGAAGATTGATCCCAAGTCACATGGAGAACTCCAAAGACTACTGGGCCTGCTGATGCAGCCAGTGTTGAGTTTGGACTTGTAACCTCCTAAAAGGTGAGAGAGTACATTTCTGCTTGTTAAAGCCCCCCATTTGTGGCCTTTTTGTTATAGCGGCACTACAGAAGTAGGAAAGGGCACAACTCAAAACGAGAAGAATGCAGATGCAAGAATCCATTAAAAACACAATGGGGAATGTAGAGAATATGAATCTAGGAAAATTGGGAGTTGTCAAAAATGAAATGGAGCACATCCACAATCAATACCATAGAAGCAGTAGTCAAGATATCAAAGGGTGTATTACATTAGGCAAATCTGCTGCAAAACATCTCTTTAGTGTATTAAAAAGCAAAGCTGTAACTTTGAGGACTAAGGTTTGCCTGACCCAAACCATGCTATTTTGAATTGCTTTATATGTATGTGAAAGTTGGAAGACCACAGAAGAATCAGTTCATTTGAATTATTCTGTTGCTGAAGAATACTGAAAGTACCATGAACTCCCAGAAGAACAGACAGAAGTGTAGGCAGAATGCTATTTGGAAGCTAAGATGGAAAGCCATTGTCTCTCTTACTTTGGACATGTTGTCAGGAGAGACAGATCCCTGGAGAAAGACATGATGCTTGGAAAAATGGAGGGTCAGTGAAAAAGAGGAAACCGCCTATTGAGATGGATTGACGCAGTAGCAGCAACAATGGCTCAAACACAACCACAATCATGAGGCTGACACGGGACCGTGTGGGGTTTCGTTCTGTGGTTCTGTTGTGCATTTGTTGCTATGATTCTGAAATGAGTAGATGGCACCTAACAACAAAAACAAAAGCAAATTAACTCCAACTTGTTGAGACAAATATTTCACATTTTCTCTCGTATCATCTAATCTTCACTCTCTGGGCCCCTCTAAGTCTCAGCTAACTACCTTGATTCATGTCATTATGAAAATTCACGTCATGAGAACCAAAATTACTTTCCCAATCACACAACTCACACGCTGCCTGATTTGTTTCCACAACTGCCTCCCCTGTCCATTTCCTACACCGGAAGAAGTGGCTCCGCTCTGTTATGCCAGTTCGTCTCCCTGTACTCTGGATCCAATTGTTTCATGGACTTCATGCCTGCAATTCTTTTCTCTTCTCCTGTAGCTCTCTCCCTCTCCTCTGGATCACACTCAGGATAAAGCATGCTGGAGTCCTGGTGTGGAGCTTTGGATAAAGCACAGGACTGCAAGGTTAATTTGAACCACAATGTTGGCAGTTCAAACTCACCACCTGCTCTTTGGAAACTCTATACAGGATCGCTATTGGTTGGAACCGATTGGATGGTAGTTAACAACAACAAATATCTTCTATCTTTATTAAAAATATTGCCTTCCAATTCATGTCCCCTACAGCTATTGCCCAATTTCTATATTCTCCTTTACAGAAATATTCCTCAAAAGGGTGTTATCTTCTAGTTGTTGTTATTAAAGTGCTGTGGAGTTGGTTCCTACGCACAGAGACCCAGTCTAGAATTTCCGAGGAGAAACTGGTGAGTTTGAACCACCAACCTTGTGGTTTACACCTATCTTGCAGTCTAGTGCAGTCCTAAGTCATTGTCCTCCCTTTCTTTCCTAAACCCATTCCAACTAGACCCATATCCTCACTATGCCATGGAAATAAATAGCTCATTCACTAATGAAATCTATCTGGTAAGTACAATGATCAATTCCTTGTCCTCTCTGATAGCTGAACCTTCCCATTGTATCAAAACATTTTCTCTCTAGGCGGCCACAACACCAGACTCCCTAAGATTTCTTCTTGACTCTCCAGTTGCTCCTTCCCAAGTCTCCTTCTATGTATACCCCCCTCGTCTGCCAGATATCTAAATGTTGGAAGGCACTAGGGTTCTGTCTTAGACCCTCTTTTTTTTCATTTTCTCTTTCTGGATGATGTTCTTAAGTCAGTTGGATGAAAAACTGTCTATATACTTCTGCCTTCCAAATCTTGACATTACTAAGCTCCAGGTTTGTACATCCAATTACTTTCTCAGTAGCTCCACTTTGAAGTCTAAAATTTAATTATGTCCAAACAGCACTCTTGATTTTCACTCCCTTTGCCTTCACCAACTTTCTTCTCTCAGTCTTCTCCATTAACCCAGCTGCTCAGGCAAATGCTGTATTGAATTCATGTATATTGGATCTTCTCTCCTTTTCCCCACTCATACTTTTCAGCCTCCCTGCAAGTCCTGTTGCTTCTGCCTTCCTTAAAATATGTTCCCAACACAACTAATCCTCACCACCTTCATGAATATCATCTTAGTCCAAACCATCTCTCGTCTGGTTATGGCAGCAGATTCCCCACTGTGCTTCCCACATCCACTCTGACTCCAGTTAAAATCCAGTCTCTACATTCAAGCAGAGTGAGTTGTTTAGATCATATCCCATTGTTGTTGTTGTTAGGTGCCATCGAGTCGGTACCGACCCATAGAGACCTTATGCACAGCAGAATGAAACATTGCCTGATCCTGGGCCAACCTCACTACTGTTGCCATGCTTGAGTCCATCAATGCTGCCACTTGGCCAATCCATCTTTTTCTCTGACCCTCCCACCTTACCAAACATGATATCCTTCTCCAGTGACTGGTCCCTCCTGACAAATGTCGAAAGTATGAGAGACATAGTTTGGCAATTTTGGCCTCCAAGTAGCACTCTGGCTGCACTTCTTCCAAAACGGATCTATTGGCAGCCCATGGCACTTTCAATATTCTCTTCCAACACCATAACTCAAAAGCAGCAATTCTTCTACAGTCTTCCTTATTCACTGTCCAGCTTTCACATGCATGTGAGGTTATTGAAAATACCATGGCATGGGTCATTGCTCCCTTGCTTAAAGCCCTTTAACTACTTCCCATCACCTCTGCAATGAAATGAAAAGACTTCCTGGATCTCCAAGGCACTCAAGGATGGGCTCTGTCCTGCTGGTTCTGCTACCTGCCCTCCTTTCCTGCCGCTTTTCCTTCATTCCCTGGGCCTCTCTGGTCTTGCCTCTGTTTCTTGAGAACATCACACTTCCCTTTTGCACGTACTTCTTCTGTTCCAGCATCCTTCACCCAGATGCTCACATGGCAGGCAGCTTCTTATCATTTAGGTGACACTTCAGAATGGCACCTCTGCAAACACCCTCCCTGACCACTCATTTCTGGAATCCCTCTTTATCCTATTTGCCTGCTCTGCTTTCCTCAAATCACTTACTACATCTTAAAAAAAATTATTAGCTGTTTTATGAATTGATTGTTATTTCACCAAGAAGAGCATAAGCTCCAATAGGATAGAGATCATTCCTTGTTTACAGCTAGAATAGTCTCTGCACATAGCAATTACTCAACACATATTTGTTTGTGAAATAAACCTGGAAAATGGAGCTATTACTACCTACTGTGGAGTCTTGCTGTGGTGCTGTAGGAGAAGATGAACTGCTAACCCCAAGGTTTGCGGTTCAAACCCACCAGTCTCTTCTCAGAAATCCTATATAGAGTTGCTGTCAGTCAGAACTGACGTGATGATACTAATAACACAACTGCAATACCTTCCATTTGGATTGAATTTCAAGGATGACACGAATGGACTAGTGAATGGACTGAATTAGAAGGTGAGCGCTTAGCCAAGAGTTGTTGTTAAGTGCCATCGAGTCGGTTCTGACTCATAGCAACCCTGTATAGGGTTTCTGAGGAGCAGCTGGTGGGTTTGAACTGCCAACCTTGTGGTTCACAGTCCATTGCTGATCCTACAGCACCACACCAGGAGTCCGGTGCAGGGGTACTTAATCTTTTCTTGACTTTTAAATTAGAACAGGGGCACTGAAGACAAACTACCACCTAGTACAGTGTGGCTGAGGGTGGTAATCTATATAGACAAAGGGGCTAAATCTACGTAGTTACAAACTACCAAATGTGTACAACTGAAGACAAGTTCTCCTGGCAGCCACCATCAGGCACTGAACTGAAGAAGGCTTCCCTGGTATTCTCGTGGGTTATGAGTTGGGTTGCTAACTGAAAGGTTGTTGGTAAGTGCCATTGAATCAGTTCTGACTCATAGTGACCCTGTATAGGGTTTCTGAGGAGAGGCTAATGAGTTTGAACCACTGATCTTGCAGTCCTGTGCTTATTCTACAGTGCCACAACAGGACTCCAACCGAAAGGCCAGCAGTTCAAATCCACTAATCTCTCCATGAGAGAAAGATGAGGCTTTCTGCTCCAGTAAAGATTTACAGCCTTGGAAGCCCTACAGAGGGTCATTCGGAGTCAGAGACGACTTTACCACATGACATCATTACTGACATGACTGTTGGAGCTTTCAGTCCCAACTGAGAACGAACCCCAAAGAAGAAAAATAAATTGTCCAGAATTAAGCGCCACACAGGGACGACATTTATTGCAAGTACTACTGCAAACCACCACTTGTCTCTCAGTTGGTCCTACTGTGGTGGCTTGTGTGTTGATGTGAGGTTGGAAGCTATGCCACTGGTATTTTAAATGCCAGCAAGTACACCCATGGTGGACAGGCTTCATACTAGGAAGAAGGAGAGCTGGACTACTTCTGAATGTTTAGCTGCTGAAAACCTTATGAACAGCAGTGGAACACTGTCAGATAGCACCTGAGTATTGAATATTGAAATATGATGAAAAGCACCAGAATACAGTGTCACATATAGCACCAGAAGATGAGCCCCTCAGCTTGGAAGTCACTCAAAATACGACTGGGGAAGAGCTGCCTCCTCAAAGTACAGTTGACCATGATGCTGCAAATGGAGTAAAGCTTTAGGGACCTTCATTTGGTAACGGGGCACAACTTAAAATAAGGAGACACAGTTATAAACATCCATTAATAATTGGAAGATGGAATGTACAAAGTATGAATCTAGGAAAATTGGAGTTGTCAAAAATGAAATGGAATGCATAAAGATTGATAACCTAGGTAGTAGTGAGCTGAATGGACTGGTATTGGATATTTAGAATCTGACACTTATGCTGGGGGTGACAAATTGAAGAGGAATGAAATCACATTCATCATCAAAAAGAACATACTTTGGACATACTGTCAGGAGGGACAAGTTCATGGGGAAGGACATCATGCTTGGTAAAGTGGAGGGTCAGTGATAAAGAAGATGAGATAAATTGGCACAATGTCAGCAGCAATGGGCTCAAGCGTAACAGCAATTGTGAGGATGGTAAAGGACCTGGTAGTGTTTCATTACGTTGTGCGTAGAGTTACTATGAGTCAGAACTGGCTCTAGGGCACCTAACAACAACAACAACAAAGACTAACAACAAGGAATGAAACAGTATTCAAGCTAAATGAAAGGAACTGATTTTAGTAACTCCAGAATTTGACATGACAGGCAGACATCTGCTTCTGAAGGACATCAGTGGTAAACCAGCTGTCTTGGAGGTGTGGAGCATGTGAGGTCAGAGTTTGGGCCACAAGCATCCATCTCAGGCTTCCTGATGAGTGTGGTGGCTGGTGTTGTACTGACACCCTTGTGCCCTCTACAGACCTGTTGTCGATTCCAGTGAATGAAGGATTATGTGTAACTCAACTGTCATCTTGACCTTTTGATTCTATCTGCAGCATGAGGTGATTGTACTGAGCAATTTCAACGAGTACTTCTACTTAAAGGATTCTCCGTTTAAATATAGAAATTCAGTTCTAAGAGAGCTCTCTGTTTCTATCACAAGGGAGTTTCTGGTTTTTGAGGCTTGGCTAGGCCATAGAAGAGATGACTCCCTATGCCTGTTGTGTAACAGTGGAGGCTTCAGGTGGCCAGAATCCAAAAACCTGTGGAGAGTATGGCCTGGGGTAATGTAGTGAATGTCTGCATGCCTTAACCTTCCCTTCTGTAAACTGGGGACAATAATAACCAAACTTTGCACTGTGTATGGCATATTGGAAATAATAAATACTAGACTTTATTATAAAGTCTATTGTTCAAGAATATGTGGTGCTCTGGGTTAATGCACTGGACTGCCATGTTGGTTTGAACTGCAAGGTTGGTGGTTCAAGCTCACCAGCCACTCCTTGGAACCTATACAGGGTTGCTATGGGTTGGAAGCAACTCGAGGGCACATAACAACAACAACAACAACAATTGTTCAAGAAAGATTTCCAGCACAATACAAACAATTGATCCTTTGCTGCTTTGAAGAGCTGTTGTTGTTAAGTGCCGTCGAGTTGGTTCTGACCCATAGCGACCCTGTATAGGGTTTCTGAGGAGTGACTGGTGACCTTGAACCACCGACTTTGCAGTTCAAACGGCTTTGCAGTCTAGCTCATTAACCCACAGCGCCATATTAAAAATCTGCGTTGTAATTGTATTCCTGTGCTTTCACAGTGTCGAGCTAGATACATCAGTCTAAATATGAAGACCCTGAGCTCCAGAAGGGTGCAGGTCCTGGCCCCGTTTAAGACACAAGCACCTCAGGGTCCTGTGGATCTGTGAGCCCCAGGAATGAGATGTCTCACCAGGCCATGGCTGTGAAAGTCACGGGAAGCAGAAGCCACCAGTAGTAGTCCATCTTCTCAGAGAACACGGCCATCAGCAGCCCCACCAGCATCCCGTTGTAGCCGTGGAGTCCGGAGGCGATAGCAGACCTGGGGTGAGACAGAGTTACTTTGCATTTGGCGATACGTATTAAGGTCCTCCTGCTATTTTGAGGATATACTTGATCTAGATGATCCTCTTTAATGAAATCACAAAGGAAAAAAATCAGCTCACTTCATGAATATTGAACAGCCACAGAGCTACCAGCACTTTTCTAGAACTCTCTCTCTCTCTCATACACACAGTTTAATTACTCTATATATATGTAAACATAGTAGCATATCATGCTTAAGGAAGTATACCGTGAGGGGAAGACATGATTGGAAAAAAATACTATATAAAATGTGAGTTTTTTCTGTGTAAAAAACAAACAGTAACTAGAATTAAATTAGGGACTTTTTGTTTTATCTGTGGCTAGGCTCAGACTGTTAGGTGTGGAGGGGGATCTGCAGAGTCTCTGTGAATGTCTTGGACAAGATTGCAGTGGATTATGGTCAGGAGAAAATCAGAGGATCCGACTGGCAGGGCAGGAAGGGACTGTGGCTCTTCTAAGCGGAACTGTCTGTTTGACAGATAGGACTGGGGCCTCTTTGAAGTCACACAGCAAACAAGGCAGTGGGATGGAGAGTGCTCACACCTGGGGGGTTTGTGGAACCAGAGGTGAGAGTAAGCAGTCAGACGCCAGCTGATCTTGTCAGATGCCTGCGAGATTATGGATAAGAGTGGACCAGGATGAAGAAACCCACTGGTGAAAACAGAGTCACAAAATCATGGCTGGAACCCATTTTTAACCTCACCAGACCTGCCCTCAAACAAATTCATCTATCTGATCACAAATAACCTTTTCTTTTGCTAGAATGACACCTTTGACACACCCCAAAGCCAATTTTGATTTCCCAGAGGCAGCTTCTCACCAGAGACCATCCTGCCCATGGATCTTATTCATGCGCCTTGGTCAACACAGGAATGCCAGAAGGTCCTGGGAGAAGTGTGATGTCAGTTACAACTCAACCAGCTCCTGATGCTCCCGAGACCCTGTGCACACCCGGGCCTCGGCAGATCGGAAGACACACATCACACACGTCACACTCACGACTCCTGCTGCTCACTGGCTGTGGCGCCTCGGGTGAGTAACTCTGTAACTCTACCCCTCCAGTCTCCTTTCCCTCACTGCAAAATGTGCATCCTACAATCTTCCCTGTCGGGCAATAATGCACCACAGAAGAACCACTGCGAGGGCAAAGTTTTATACCAGGGTCCAGTTTGTGTGTTCTTGCACTTTCTCTCACCAATATAGATAAAAGAAAAATGTCACAGATTGGTGACCCACAAATAGTATTGCTGTAGGACAAGCACTGGACTGCTAACTGCAGATTCAGCAGTTCAAAACCACCAGCCACTCTACAGAGAAAGATGAGGCTCTCTGCTTCCGTGGATTTACGGCTTCGGAAACCCTTTACAGGGTTACTATGATCAGGACTGATAGTGGGTAAGAATGAGATAAAGAAACTCTGGTGATGCAGTGGTTAAAGCACTGGATGTTAACCAAAGGGTCAGCAGTTTGAACCCACTAGCCGCTCAGTGGGAGAAACAGATGGCAGTCTGCTTCTATAAAGATTTACAGTCTTGGGAACCCTATGCTCTGACTGACAGATCTCCAAGAGTTGGAACTGACATCACACTTCTCGTGTTTCCCAAACTTTGCTGACTGTCAGTTATACGTGTGTGTATAGGAGTGATGACTAGCAATGTGACGGTGGAATTAATGTCACCGGATTGCACACGCAAAAAATATTGAAATGGCAAATGTATGTTACTTACATATTTACCACAATAAAAAATATTGAGTGTTTTATTATATCTGTACAAGGGGGCTTCAAAAAAAGTTCATGGAGAAAGTCCTTTATCTTTTCATTGCATTTGCCATGGACTTTTTGAAGCTTCCTTGTACACTTGTATCACCAACCCCCCTGCCCCCTCCACCACACACAAGCACCCACGCAGCTGTAAAAAATGAGACAGATTCCTGTGCCCAGATCCACTGAGTTGGAATATCTACAGAGAGGGGATAGGTGAGGCTGAGAAGCTACGTTTCGTTAACAGTCACCCCATGCTATCCTGATTATCAGGAAAGTTTGGAAGACTTTGGAATAGTATATGGCAAATTCTGAAAAAAACATGGTCGCTTTTGACAAAGTGCTAGTTGTAATTGTATTGGGTGCCTGCCTCCAGCCAGAGCTGGCTTCTCCTCCCATGATGCTCTCTGTTTCAAGTTGCCCTAGCTTGTTCTCCTCTGCAGCCGGCTCTCCTCTTTCAGAATCCAAACTTTCTAGTTCAGTGGCTGCCCTCTCTAATCTCCCACTGGAGTTGATTACTGATGTCTGCCGTCTCTGAACTCTTGATGATATACTGTTTGCATTCTGGTTCTTGACTGTTCTAAGACACTTCCTGTCCATTACCTCTGTCTTTCTCACCTAGACTGGGCTCTTCCACAGGACACAGGGCAGGACAGCTTTTGATAAAGATGAAGTTCTTCTGAATCTCCTTCAGAAGGGGTATTCAGAGACACTTCTGCAGCCATACAGAACCTGTGCTGTGCTTTGCTGTAAGCATCTGAAGTCATCTTATTCTGTAATGATCTTCCATGATGTAGCCAAAGTTGGTATTCAGGAGACTAGGCTGGATAAGGTTGGTTGATCATTCAAGTAGACATCTCTCTACCTACCTGCCCCATGCCTCTTGCCAAACCCCATAGAGAGGGACCCACCTATCCTGGCTCAAGGCGAGGGCCGTTAAGGTGGAGACCACGGCCCCCAAAGCTCCAGCAATTGTCCACCAGGGATTCTGGATCAGGAGTCCGATGAAGATGATGAACCCGCTGAGTGGGTTGTTGACGAACATCACCTGAGCAGTGCCTCTCAGAATCCAGTCTGTGAACTGGAGGGCCAGGGGCTTGTCTGGAAGAGACACACAGAGCTATCAGCAGGATCCAGCCTGGGTGTCCCTGCTGGGCCACTGACTGACGTGACAACCAAGACAGACAGTGATACAGGGGCCTGGTGGGGCTGGGGGTTGGCACCCGGTCCAAGACCCTGAGAGTGGTCCAGTCATCAGTCGCAGTAGCTGGTAGTTTATTCCATACAGACGGAAGCCTCGTGCCGAGGCCAATTTAACACCGTTCCAGCCACTGGCTTGGTTGGAAAGGAAGCCCTGGAGCATTTAAAGGAAAATACTGTGGGCTAATGCATCAGACTTCAGAGCCATTTGAACTGCAAGGTCGGCGGTTCAAGCTCACCAGCTGCTCCTTGGAAACCTATACAGGGTCTCTATGGGTTGGAATCGACTGGACGGCACTTAACCACAACAACAACAACAACATTGGGGGGCAGAGGGCAGGTAGGGAACAAAACTCTTTTGTATAGTACTGTATGATATCTGGGCAGGAAAGCGCAGCCTGGAGGCAGAGCAAGGAAACTAGGAAAGAAACTCTAGCATGGCTGGGAGAATCAGTATGAGCCTGGGCCTAGGGGAAGCCAGGTCTACAAGAGGGGAGGTACAGTCTGGCATTCTGTGGTTTGGTTTCCAGGCTAACTTGTGCAGGTGGGTGGGTTGAGGGAGGACTGTAGTTGCAGTGTGTAGCTCAGGCAGGTGAGGAGTGGGAAGAAGTTAAATACTGGGCAGGGTCATGCCAGTACTTTCTTGGCACATGGTAGGCACATAGTAAATATTTTATTATGTGGCACTGTAGGATAAGCACTATACTGCAAGGTTGTTTGAACTGCAATGTGGCAGTTCAAGCCCACCAGCTGCTCCTCAGAAACCCTCTCTAGAGGGTCGCCATGAGTCAGAACCCACTCCAAGGCACTAAACAACAACAACACCATGTGATCATCCTGGATTCCATGGGCGAGTGCACAGTCTGCAAGGAGTTCAGTCCCATGAAATGTGTTTAATTCTGGGAACTTTAGGTTAGGGGGGCACATCCCGCCCATCTGAAGCTGTGTCCCTGAGAAGGGCCCCGGTCTCGGTGAGGGTGAGTGAAGACATAGCTTCCTCACTCAAGGACGGAGGGAGGGCTGTCTCCTTGGGCTGGCCCGGCTGTTCCCACCAGGTATTGGCCTACCTTTCAGCCAGTTCCTGCACTCCTTCATTTCTCCTGTGAGGTAGCCCACTGCCTGGAAGAGGTGGATGCCCCCACTGTCTGCAGAGCTCCGGTGGGCCGCCCCGCTTTCTCTCCTTTTGCTCCTTTCATTGGGCTTTTCTATTTTCACAATGTGGCTGTCTTCATTGGATGAACGAAGATCCTTTCAAATAAGACAGCTTTCAGGGAACAGGGGCATTAGGGATGGGGAGAACGTCAGGCTTTGGGATAAAGGTAACGGATCATGAGACTAAAAGGTAAGATACTCGTTCACTGATGAATGCGACTCAGAGTGCCCGCATGGGCCTGCGCTCCCAGGATTAGTATCCATCCTACATCTAGGCTTTCTTAACATTTTTATGCCATGAATTCCTTTGACAGTTTGGTGAAGCCTCCGCACTTCTTCCCAGAATAATATTTTTCAATGCATAAAATAAAAACAATGATATAGAAAACCAATTATATTGAAATATAGTTATCAAAATATAAAAATAATGTGATATGGTTGTATGTGTGATAGATCCAATTATTATTATAATCTCAAATTAGTGGGGTCACTTTATCCCAATCTAGGCTCTCCTGAGCTCCAGAGTGCGCCATAGGATCCGCTGAGGCCTTTCTTGTGAATATATCCCACTCTAGGTTCTCCTGCCACCTTCACTCCTCTACAAATGTTGATCTCAAGAGTACTTCCTAATGAACTACTTACATACCAATCTCCATCTCAGCATCTGCTTCCTGGAATACCCAATCTCTGGCAGTGGGAAAAATCTCATGTTCTGTAACTGCGACTGTTGCCCATTGTCTATACTCATAATGGAAGGAAATGTGAGTGTTCATTGGATGTCAGTGAAAAGAAAAATCAACTATTTTCCTCCTCCAACTTTGGACCCTGCCCCCTTCAATTCTATATGTGAAACCTTTACCCAGAAACTCTTGCTCAAGAGCTAGTCTGTTGAATGTAGAAGTCAGTAGGAGCTATAACTATTGAGACTTTGAAGCGTGGCTAAACAGAACTGAGAGGTGTCTTAAGTGAATTTTGAAGATGTGGTCTGAAAAAAAAGTGAAATATGCCAATGATATTTTATATTGGTTACACATTACAATAATGATATATGTAAAGCTAAGTAAGATATATTATAAAATCAATGGTATGTTTCTTTTTACCCTTTTTAATGTGGTTACTAGAAAATTTAAACTTAGATATGTCATTGTTGTTGTAGTTCACATTATGTATCAGGACACTTCTGATGTAGAGATTTTCCTGGCCTCTTCCTTGTACCTTCATTTAACAGTTTTAAGGACAGTATAGAAAATGGTGGCTTAAGGGAGTCCCAGATACTTTTCTCCATAAGAACATCAAGAACACTGGAAAAACTTGTGCCTGTTGTGATGACGTAGCAAACAACAGGCTAACCAAACAATTTAAGAGGAAAAGCTGGGGTGCACCTAAGCAGTGCTTAGCTCACTAAAGTTAGAAGAAAGATCTCAAATAACTTTATCTTCTGACTCATAGCAATGTTGCATAGGGTGTATAGGGTTTCTGAGCAGCAGCAGGTGGATTTGAACCACCGACATTGCAGTTCAAACTGACCTTGTGGTCCGGCACATTCTCCTGCAGTGCCACAGCAGGATTCTAAGCTTATATTAGTGAAAGACTGAAAGCTGTCCTAAAACTAGGGTGTCTAGTCTCATCCCTTCTATTCAACATTTTATGGGAAGTTCTAGCCAGTAAAATCAGGCAAGAAAAAGGAATAAAATCCATCCAAATTTGGAAAAAGGAAGTTAAAGTATCTCTAATTGCATATGGCATAATCTTTTACATAGAAAATTCTATAAAATCTATAAAAAACTATTTTATAAAATGAGTTCAGCAAGGTTGTAGGCTATAAGATAGATATACAAAATAAGTTTTATTTCTATACTCTAGTAATAAACCATCTAAAAATAAAATTAATAAAACAATTTCATTTACAGTAGCATTAAAAAAGATAAAATACTTAGGAATAAATTTAACAAAATAAGTACAAGGCTTGTACACTGTAAACTATAAAACACTATTGAAAAAATTAAAGACCTAAATAAATGACAAGACATACTGTGTTTGTAAATTGGGAGATTTATATTCTTAAGCTTGATCCTAAGAATTTATCTATAAGTTCAATGTTGTTGTTAAGTGCTGTGGAGTTGGTTCCAACTCATAGCGACACTGCATAAGATTTCTGAGGGTTTGAACTGCTAACCTTGTGGTTCGTAGTTCAATGCTTATCCTAGCGCCACACCAGGAGTCTAATGTGATCCCTATCAAGATCCCAACTGTCTTTTTTTTTTTTCTTTCAGAAATTAACAAGCAAATTCTAAAATGTGTATGGAAATGCAAGGGACCAAGAACCAACAAAATAATCTTGAAAAAAAGAACCAAGTTGGAGGATTCACACTTCCTGATTTTAAAGGCTATGTGGTACTGGTATAAGGATGGTGGTGGTGGTGGTGGTGGTGTGCCTCCAAGTTGGTTCCAACTTCCAGTAAGAAAATAACCCACAGAGGGGGAGACTATATGTAAATCATGTATCTGATAAGAATCTTGGCTTCAGATTATGTAAAGAACTACTATTTAGTTGGAGTCCTGATGTGGTGCTGAGGGCTAATGTGCTAGACTGCAAGGTCAGTTTTAACTGCAAGGTCAGAGGTTTAAGCTCACCAGAAACCCTATACAGTTTTGTCTTGGGTTGGAACCGACTTGAGGGCACTTAAAACAACAACAACAACAACAACAACATTATTTAGCTAAGGCACCCTGGGGGTGCTCTGAGATCAGTGTTGGGCTGCTAACTACAAAGTCAGGGGTTCAAGCCTATCAGTCATTCTGAGGGAGAAAGATGAGGCTTTCTGCTCCTGTAAAGATTTATAGCCTTGGAAACCCTATACAGGGTCGCTGTGAGTTGGAACTGACTCCACAGCACATAACCACCATTCAGTCTAAGTAAAAACTCTGGGTTTGCTATGCAAATGCAACTTTAAAACACTAGCCCCCCCCCCCCCCCCTTCTAATCAGACTGTTGTTCCCCATAATGAAACTCTGGAGCCATGAATGACCAGTGTGAAAGACATGCCTAGTGGATTCAGAGCAGAGGGACACTATGAGCTGGAATTCAGGAGGGACCAGTCCCTGGAAAAGGACATCATGCTGGGTAACATGGAGGGTCAGTGAAAAAGAAGAAGACCCCCAGTGTGATGGATTGGCACTGTGGCAGCAGCCATGGGCTCAAGGTTAACATCGATTGTGAGGACAGCACAGGACCGGAAGGTTGATTTGAACTGCAAGTCAATGGTTCAAATTCATCAGTCGCTTCTTGGAAACCCTATACAGGATCACTATGAGTCAGAACTGACTCAGTGGCACTTAACAACAACAACAGGATGGCTTTAATAAAAATATTAATACTAACAAGTTTCGGCAAGGATGAAGAAAAATTGGAGTCCTTATTCATTGCTGATGAGAATGTAAAGTAGTGCAGTCTCTTTGGAAGACAGTTTAGTAATTCTCAAAGTGTTAAACATATGACAGGCAATTCCACTCCTGGGTACATACCCAAGTGACTTGAAAGCATATATCCATGTAAAACCTTGTAAACAAATGTCCGTAGCAGGATTATTCATAATAGCTAAATAGCGAAAACAACTCAAATGTCCAGCAACCGATAAAGGGTTAAACAAAATGTGATGTAGCCATACATAGGAACGAAATACTGATTTATGCTACAATGTGGATGAATCCGAAAAGATTATGCATAATGGAAGAAGCCAGTTAAAAGGCCACACATTATGTGATTTCTACAAGAGTTAAATCCATAGGGACAAAAACTTTATTAGGCTTCAGAGGAGGGTTGTTGTTAAGGGCTGTGGAGTCGGTTCAGGGGAGGGTGTTGTTGTTGACCGCCATCAAGTTGGTTCTGACTCATACTGACCCTGTATAGGGCTTCCAAGGAGCAGCTGGTGAGTTTGAACTGCCAAACTTGTGGTTCAAACCAATCTTTTGGTTCAGTGTTTTATCCCGCTAAAGGGATAATGAAAATATAGTAGAATTGGATCGTGGTGATGTTTGCACAATTTTGTGAATATACTAAAAATCACTTAATGTACAATTTAAAGGGTGAATTTTATGATATATGAATTATATCTCATTACAGCCTGGTGTGGTGTTGTAGGATAAACACTAGACTGCAAACCCAAGGTTGGCGGTTCAGAAACACCAGCCACTCCTGGGAAACCCTATATAGAGTCCCTGTGAGTTGGAACTGATTTGACAGCACTTAACAACACAATAACAAAAAGACAACACTCCAATAGACAATCGACATGTGTGCTGCTGTGTACAGAGGACGCTAACAAACGGCCTGCATTTTAACAGAGGCCTTCTTTTGAGAGATAGTTGAAGTCATGGTGTGGTGCTGTGAGGGAAAGCACTGAACCGCAAGGTCAGGTTGAACCATAAGGTCAATGGTTCAAACTCACCAGCCGCTCCTTGGAAACCCTATACAGAGTTGCTATGAGTTGGAACCAACTTGACGGCACTTAACAACAACAGCAACAGGGTAATTCAAGGGTAACTGGAGAATGATTTTGGACACACATCTCCATGTAAAAACTGGTGGGAGGCTGGTGTGTGTTTGTGTGTGTGTTCTCTACTTGCTTAACCAATCATGCCTCACCCAGCACCAAGTCTTCTGTCTAAGGCTATGTAGGGCAGGTGATTGGCTGGGACAGGATCTGTCAGGGCAATGGTAATTACAGGCACATATGAAATGTATCAGGAATCCAGGCAAGCAGTACTTTCCACTACCCTTCTGCATCCTCAGAGGGTCACCCCTTACCTTTTCTTCAGGCATTTCCAGGAGGGGCAAGGCTGGATGTGTGTCCTGGGGACTTGAGGGCCAGCTGGGGCTGGTGAATTCAGACTCATAGAGCTTACATCGGCTGGAAAGAGCTTCTGCCAGGAGAGGGCTGCTGTGGGTGTCAGACATGTCCTTGAGGGGGTGACTGCTCATCTGGCATACAGCTGGGGAGAGGGAGAGGGAAAGAACAGGTGAGTCAGCATGGCATGCAGGAGGATTCAGATTTCAGGACATAGGAGGTCTGTCCTGAGGGAGTGAGCAGTGGCATGCCTGGGACCAACTAGTCCAGTAACTATGCTGGTGCGGCGCTATAGGATAAGCACTGGATTGCGGACAACAAAGTTTGTGGTTCAAACTTACCAGCTGCTCCTTGGAAACCCTGTACCGGGTTGATACGGGTCTCTAAGACTCAGTATCGACAACACTTAACAACAACAATATGTTACTGGAAAGACCTGGGACAATTTCTCCGCCCCTCTGACCTTTGGCTTTCAAACTCACCTCATTTTTCCAAGTCCAGAGGAAAGTTTATTTTCCTGTGAAAACTTTCCTGACCACCCACTTAGAACAAAAGTCTCTTTTTTTTCCTGAAGGCCAAACTCTTTTTTTTTTCTTTACCTTTCATATTGCCCATTGTACTGTCTTAAACGGCTGCTGTCGTTGGTAACTGCTGATGTATCAGCTAGCCCCCGTGACCCCATGCACTGTGGAACGAAACACTGTCTGGATTGTTGTGATTCACAGAGTTTTCATTGGTTGAGTTTTGGAACTAGATTGCCAAGTCTTTCTTCCTAGACCATCTTAGTGTGAAAGCTCTACTGAAACTTTTTCAACATCATAGTAATATGCAACCACCACTGACATATGGATGCCTTGACCCAGAATTGAACCTGGGTCTCCTACATGAAAGGTAAGAATTTTACCACAGAACCACCAATGCCTCAAATGATTGCTGCTCTTGTTGTTCAGTGCCATCCAGTTGGTTCCGACTCTTAACGACTGTGCATAGGGTTTCCAAGGAGCGGCTGGTGGGTTTGAACCACCAACCTGCAGTTCAAACCAATCTTGCGGTCCAGTGCATTATCCTACAGTGCCACACCAGGACTATACATGCTAGTTGTACATATATTTTTCCTTTTGATACATACAAACAGATCTGGGGTTTTCAACTGTGTTGGGTTTAAGAGAAACTCAAGTACCAAGGAGCTCTGGTAGCATAGTGGTTACGAATCGGGCTGTGAACCGCAAGGTCAGCAGTTCGAAACTACCAGCTGTTCCATGGGAGAAAGATGAAGCTTTCTGCTCCCGTAAAGATTTACAGCCTCGGAAACCCTGTACAGGGTCACTATGAGTCGGGACCGACTCCACAGTACTTAACAACAACAACAAGAAGTTACCAAGCACTATGAGCTCCTGGTGTGGTGCTGTAGGATCAACACTCCATTGTGAACCACAGGTTGGCAGTTCAAATCCACCAGCAGGTCCTAGGAAATCTTGTGGAGGGCTGCTATGAGGCAGAACCAACTCAACGGCACTTAATAACAGCATCAGCACCATGGAATGTATAAGGCTCTTCTGATAAGTGAAAGGTCGGCGGCTCAAATCCACCAGCCATTCCTCAGGAGAAAGGTGTAGCAACCTGCTTCCCCAAAGAGTTACAACCCTGGAAACCCTACCGCACACTTTTCTGTTCTATGTGGTCACGATGAGTTGGAATCAACTAGACAGCAGTGGATGGAGTCTATATTCCTTCTCTGCACAGACCTCAGACCCTTCCCAGCTTCTTCTTCTTCTTTTCTAGGAGGAGTAGGAAGTTCTAGACCATTCTACTACAAGTTGTAGACATTCAGGCAGGTGGTCCTCCCTGTTCCGCCTGGGATTACCTTTCCCATCATCACACTTTCCAGGGCTCATATCAGGACGTACTTTCGGAACCTTCTCAGCCTATGGTTCCTAGTTTAATCGGGTCACCCGCTTCCCGCTCCAGTCACCTCAACCCCATTGCAGTTCCCCACTGCTCTCCATTCGGTTATGCTAACTGTTCTTTGGCTTGCTCCATTACTTACTTTATTGACTTTGTTTTTTGGAAAGTAGTGGTTTCTACATGTACACTTTAGTAACGCTGATACAGTGTCCGAGTTGGACAACCATTCTCTCTCCTTTACTGAGTGGTTTCATCATCTAACACACGCTCACTGCTCCCAAAGGTTCCTAGCTAGCTTTTTGAGTTGCCGTTGTCAGTTTGACCAGAATCTCATTTTTGAGCTCTTCTCTTAGGAAAGTTGGAGGATGGGAGGGTGTCTGGCCGCACAGTGCATGAATCTTGAGATGACTGAAGTTCATGGATAGAGCACATGAGTTTTGTTCATGAAACAGTAAAAGATGAGAATAGGAACAGGAAACTTGAAAGAAATCTTGCTGTTAAGTGCTGTTGAGCTGGTTCTGACTCATAGTAATTTTGTATTGGGTTTCCAAGGAGCAGCTGGTGGGTTTGAACCGCTGACATTGCAGTTAATAGTCTAGCATCACACCAGGGCACCAGAAATAATCTTAGGACAAGTTACAGGCCTTCCATTTTTACACAACAGATTATCTATTAAATGTTTTATGTATGGGGTACCAACAATCAAGAATTGTTACTGTTGCTAAGTGTCATCGAGTTGGTTCCAACTCACAGTGACCTTATATAGGATTTCTGAGGAGCAGCTGGTGAACTTGAACCACCAACCTTGCAGTCCAGTACATTAACCACTCATTTCAGTCCCCTGCTTAAAACCTTTAAACAGCTTTAGACTTAAAAAAAACAAAGTGTCTTTAACCTGGTACCCAATGCTCTGCATTACTGAGCTCCCAGTATGCCGATGTGTTACTAGAGGATAAATACTGCATTGTTAACTGCAAAGTCCATAGTTTAAACCCAACAGCTGTTCCCTAGAAACCCTATGCATGGTTGCTATGAGCCCAAAGCAACTTGATGGCACTTGACGACAAACAACAATTATGCTTTAGCTTGTCATGCGCTTCTCTTGTTCGTGTCTCTGGGGCCCACATTGGCCTCCTTCAAATTCCTAGAAGATGTTGAATTATGTCCTACTTCATTCACCTGCAGAATTTAAGATTCATCAGGACAGTGACATTCTCTAATTCTGTTTACTGCTGTCTCCTCAGTGTGTAGCATAATACCAGGCACATAGTAGGTGCCTGGTTGATAAAATAGCTAAATGAAAGAAGGAAGGAGAGATTGGTTATGTAAGGACGCAGGTAACAGCTAATGTGAGAGCACTTCTTCGGAAAAGTTTACAAATCACAGGAAGGATGAGGTGCTGTCCCCAAACCCCACTTTTCTGGGAGCGTCCCGGGTCATGTCCGCCACCTGACCTCACTAACACAGTTCATTAGATGATAGCGGATTTGTAGCATGCTCGGCAGACATCATTCAGATCCAGCAAAGTTTTCTTTTTGGTGCTGTCATTGCTCTAGAACAGGGGCTTTGTCCTCTATTCTGAATCTGCAGGTAGGGTTTCAATGCTGTAGGCTGACTGCCTCTGAAGAGGGCTTGTTGTGATGCAAAGGTTTAGGAAAGCTCACTCATCTGAGAGCTCTGTTCCTCGCTGATGCACTCTCTCCCTCTGGTGGCCAAAGAGTGATACAGCATCCCTGGCCCATTTCCTTTGAAGCTGTTTCAGTGCCAACTGAGAGGCAATCCGAGATATTTTGACATGTGATCTGTCCAATTGAATAATGATAATCATAAAATTTTTGTCAAATTATATTTCATTGAATTTGAGATGCTAGAAACTGTAAGATGTATCATTTTAAATGTATCACCAAGAAAAGAGAAAATGCTGCTTAAGAAAATGTTAAGATGCCATAATTGTAACATAGCACCGATTTCAGAAACGTTAAAATGTGAAAACAATGCCCATCATCAAATCAAGGAAAGAGTGGAGTTTTAGTGAAGGTGGGAGTGGAGAGTACCGGGAATTGTTTCTAACCACACATTTCTCTCTCTTTCTCTAGGTGTAAACAATGTGCTTACCTTGCTCATTTCTTTATTTGCACTGCCCTGCACACAGCTGGACAGTAATGACCCCACACCCCTGATGCTTAATGAAGAAAGGAATGAATGAATGAAGACTGAACAAGGATGAATTTTCTAAATGACTTTCCAACAAGGTACTCTGTATTTTTCAGTCCTGATGTGCCAAACAGTATTTCCAATTACAGATGGCAAAAAATCAAGGCCCAGAAAAGCAAAATAGATATGCAGATCTCTACATTTTCCAAGGAGTCCTGGTGTGGCGCTGTAGAACAAACACTGGTCTGAAAGGTTGCTTTGAATCACAAGGTTGGCAGTTCAAACCCACCAGTCGCTCCTCTGAAACCCTATACAGGATCTTTATGAGGTGGAACTGACTCGACGGCACTTAAAAACAACAAAAATACTTTCCAAAGCTGTGATACCTGCAGAACGCAGAGTCCCACGGAAAGGTGTGGCTTGCTACAGAGTCAAGATTAATCACATTTGCCTACCCTGGGCTTCCTCCACTATTCCGGTTGCATTGTAGGACTCAGACCCGGAAGGCCTACGCCTAATCCTCAGCACTTTATTCTATTTCATAATCACGTGGTCTAGAGAACACAGCGTATATTTGCCATAGGGGTGCTTATCCTGTTAAAGTGAGGACGTTTTGGCTGCGAGGCAGAGCTGAGATGTGCAGCTAAGAAGGCCCTCCAGAAAGGAAAAGTCCTTGAGGCTGAGATGCTTGCGTTTCTTTTTTCTGCCACCAGGGGCCGCGTGGGTCTCCATTCCCTTCTCAAAAGCAACGTTATCACTCTTAAAACGGTGAAATTGCTGATTTGGTTCTTGGCACATAGTAGGCACTCAATGATGATTAGTTTTCCCTTTTCTTGTGTTCCCAAGTTGAAGGGAAAGATAGCTAGGGCAACATGGTGAAGTACAAGCTGGCTTGTCTGAAACAGAAAGCCCTTCAAAAGTTTCCATAAGGCGTCGGCCACTTGTTAGACCTGGACCCGGAAATCCTTGCCCGAGCCACTTTTTGTCTGAAGACAGCAGGCCTCAGAGCTGTTCCCAACTCAGTCCTGAGCCAATACATTAAAGTTGCTTCCAAGAACACATAATTATCTGCTTGGCGCATTCACGATCTCCTCCCCCAGAAATAGAAAGGGCTGTTTGGATCGTCCCCACATCTCTCCAAAGAGCCAGCCCTCAAACTTTCTGCAAACGGAGGGGGCTCCAGAAACCATGCTTGCATCTCTGTCCTTTTTGGAAGAGCACTCTCCTTCACTCCGCAGAACATTTGTGGAGTACTTGCTGTATGCAGCCTTGGGCTAGCCTGGAAGGAACAGAGTTGAAAGGTCCAGGCCTTGCCTGTAAAGAGCTCACAGTGGGTGGAGCAGCAGGGAGCAGGGAGTCCCTGAGTGGTGCAAACAGTTAAAGAACATGCTTAACTGGTAACCAAGAGGTTGGTGGTTCGAGTTCACCCAGCGGCACCTAGTAAGAAAGGCCTGGTGAGCTACTTGTGAAAATTCACAGCCATTGAAAATATTACGAAGCACGGTTCTACTTGGCCACACGGGGTTGCTATGAGTTAGGGTCAACATGATGACAGCTGGTTAAGACTGGAAGAGATGTTGTTTGTGCTCTCTGGACCAGGGAAGTGATGCATTCCTTGGCACCACTGACAGATGGATCTTCAGTGTCTATCGGCTGGGGCCCTATGACCCCATAAGGGGTGTGAACAGACATTTCACTACTGAGGGGAAGCCATGGCCAAGGGTAAGCAGGGACAGCTATTGGGTCACAGAGTAGCTGCCCTGAAACTTCCAGTGTTTTCACATCAGGACTCTTCCAGGCAGGCAAGAAAAAGAAGCACACTCTAGGCCAAGAAAATGCAGAGAAAGGACACGGTGTCTGCCAGGACATTCCAGCTGTGGACCCTGCTGGGCACGGGGAGGGGCATCAGCAGGAATGAAAGCCAAATCTGGGGAGGGGGGGTCAGAAGCCAGAAAGCTGGGAGTTCTTAGCTCCTATATTTGGACCCAATTTTTCTTCCAAGTTTAGGAAATATGACTCCTAAGTCTACTGTGGAGTCCCTGGGTGGTACAAATAGTTAATGCATTCAGCTGTAACCAAAAGATGGAAGATTTGAGTCCATCTGGAGGTGCCTCAAAAGGAAGGCTTGGTGACCTGTTTCCAAAAACCCAGCCACTGACTGAAACCCTACAGCACGCAGTTCTACTCTGACATACCTGGGATGGCCGTGACTTGGAGCTGACTTGATGCAAATCGTAACAACAACAACTGCACTATTTTGACTTTTCTCTGAAAGAAGAGTAAGCCCATGCCCATGCCCTCGGAAAGAGGCTGCACCTCCTCCTCCGAGTGCTGCTCAGTGGGTGTTTCTTGCTGTCAGGAATGGGGAGGGGTCCCTGCTTAGAGGTGTTTCTTGACTTGCTGGTGTGAATTAGCACAGACTGAGCTTTCTTTTTCCCTCCTTTGTGGGGAGTGAATGGTTCACTTGGAGCTAAATCTAACATGGTCTCATTTATGCTTGCATCCTGGGCTTTTGGTGTGGTGCTGTACGATTATGCACCGGATTGTTCACTGCAAGGTTGGTGGTTCAAACCCACCAGCAGTTCTTTGGAAATCCTACACAGGGTTGCTATGAGGCAGAACCGACTCAACGGCACCTAACAACAACAATGCTGTATTCGAAACCTACTGAGTTGCTGCGGTTGTAGCAGTTCTGGAGAAAGAAGAGTAATTACAAAAGATTCCACCTATTTGTTGAAGTGATTAATTTTGTCTCAAGGCCTTACAATTGAGAAAAAGAAGAGTTTTCACAAACTTCTACAATCTGAAGACTGCAAGGGAGTTCCTCAGTGATGCAAACAGTTAATTAATATGCTTAACTTGTAACCAAAAGGTTGATGGTTCAAGTTCACCCAGAGGCACCTTGAGAGAAAGGTGAGCTACTTCTGAAAATTCACAGCCATTGGAAATACTATGGAGCACTACTCTGCCACACAGGCGGCTGCTGTGAATTGGGGTCAATTTGATAACAACTGGTTAAGACTGAAAGATATTTGTGCTCTCTGGAACGGTGAAGTGATGCATTCCTTGGTACTGCTGACAGATGGCTCTCCAGTGTCTACTGGCTGGGGCCCCATGGCCCCACGAGGCAGCCTGTTCTCATTGAAATCACACATCTGTGAGCCAACGCAGGCTCCCTGAGCCTTTCTCCTGTTGCTGGTTCCAGTTCTGCCCATCTTCTCTTCACTGGACAAAATAATTCCCTTCTCCACTGGAGAGTGAGTCCCTCTCCTTCCCTCCCTTTCGGTCTTGCTCACCAGATCACGTTCCCAGACCAGAGACACATCTAAGGCATGGCAAGTGTGGCATGTGCCGTGGGCACCCTCTGAAGGCGGAGGGTGCTACGGAGCACTTTCTACTAACCCCATACTGCTCAACTTCCTTACTCAAATACTGCACACACCCAGATGTATAACCAAGGGGGTGGGACAGAGGGGAGCACCAGGTGAGGTGTGCAGTGACATTCTGAGGTACCACTGATAGGAATGGTGTCTGACTGAGGCAGCGGCACAGAGAAGGTACTTCTGCCGACTCATCCTTTCTTTCACCATCTACTCATCTTGAAATTGAGGGTGCCACGTAACTTAGAGCTTGCCCTGGGCACATCTTACCTTCACTCTGTGCTACCCTAAGACTGCTGCCCTGCCATTACATCACAGTGGCAGCATGGTCAGCTAACAAGACTCCAAAATTGCCTTTCTACTCTAGGCTGGGTCACTGGGGTTGGGGTTAGGCAAACAGGAGAGATCAAGTGTTAAGGCTTGGTGGACGCCGGGTCAGGCTGCCAGGAATGGGACCAAGATAGGCCCATGGGTTAGTGGTTCATGCCAGTGGCCGGTCAGCGAGGGACTGAAGCTAGAGAGGCATGGTCACTAGCTGGCGATTGGCAGAGAATCAGGAAGTGGGCCTTTCTCAAGGCTGGGTTATGTAAGAGATTGGCCCAGTCTACCTTCTATTGTGGGTGGCTCAGAGCTTTTTTTGGCAGTTCCAATCCAAGGAGTCTGACCTGGACGGATGGAGCCTGACTCACTGGGATTAGGGGTCAGGCTGGGTGGGGCAGCACAGCTTCTGGACCATCTGCAGCTGGTCTGGGGTGAGTGAAAGGCCATGGCCTTCGGATCAGGGGCTGCAGCTTTCTGGGGTCTCTCCAAAGGGTCGGGCTCAGGCGTGGCAGATAGAATCCAGGGCCAGCAGGAAAGTATTGATGTCCAGAAACTTTTTGAAGTCCCCTTGTAAATGTAACCCTGTTGGTTCAATGTGCTCAGCTGCTAACCAAAGGGCTAGTGGTTCGAAACTGCCAGTCACTCGGCGTAAAGATCTGCTTCCTTAAAGATGGTTGTTGTTTTTAAGTGGCATTGAGTCAGTTGACTCATAGCGACCCTGTTTAGGGTTTTTGAGGGGCAGCTGGTGAGTTTGAAATGCAGACCTTGCAGTTCAAACCAAACTTGCTGTCCAGTGCTTATCCTACAGCACCACACCAGGACTCCTCCTTAAAGATTGGTGTTGTTGTTAAGTGCTGTTGAGTCGATTCCAACCCATAGCGGCACTGTATAGGGCTGCCGACCTTCCAGTTCAAATGGCTTTGCAGTCTGGCACATTAACCCACAGGGCCACATGAGGACTCCTTAAAGATTATAATGTAGGAAACCAACTGAGGCAGTCCTGCTCTTCTACACGGAGACACTGTGAGCTGGAAATGACTTGATGGCACAACAACAAAGATGTATGTCAGAGTCGTTGGCTTCCTACACTGTGAACCTTGTGATTCCAACTGACCATGAACACATCCACTCTCACACCCAAATGCACGCACAACTCCCCACATAACACTTATTCACATCCCCACATGCACACACTACCACACACTCATACACACACTCACCCCCACACATGCCACCCTCAGCCATTCCCCACACATACACACATTCACCACACACTCATACACACACTTACCACACACTCAGCCTCTCCCCGCACATACACACACTACACATATGCACACATTCACCTGTATGCATGTACACACTCATCTACACACATGCATACACCCACTCTCCCACAGGTGCACACTTATTTCCACACACATGCACACACCCGCATTCACATGTGTATGCTTGTTGTTGTTTTAAGTGCCATCGAATTGGTTCCAACCCATAGTGACTCTGTATAGGGTTTCTGAGGAGCAGCTGGTGAGCGTGAACCACCGACCTTGCAGTTCAAACAGCTTTGCAGTCTGACGCATTAGCCCACAGCACCATACCAGGGCTCTACCATGTGCTCGTACTTGCCTCAATGTACTCTCCCACACACATGCGCACACTCACCCACATACCTGCACACACTTACTCACACGTAGTCTTCACACACATGCGCACACTCACCCACATACCTGCACACACTTACCCACACACAGTCTTCACACTCATGTGCACACTCACCCACATACCTGCACACACTTACCCACAC
>NW_006408533.1:30900945-30923079 GCF_000296735.1 Chrysochloris asiatica | reverse complement strand
GCACACTCACCCACATACCTGCACACACTTACCCACATGTAGTCTTCACACTCATGTGCACACTCACCCACATACCTGCACACACTTACCCACATACAGTCTTCACACTCATGTGCACACTCACCCATAGGCATGTACGCACTCCCCCACCCACACACACATTCCCTCCTCCACACGCACTACCATCTGCCCTGAAGTGACTTCGGCTTGCTAATTTAATGCTATTGAATGGAGCCAGATGAAAATTCCAATTGCTGTCAAATGAACTCCAACTTATTATGACCCCGTGTGCATCTGCAGGAATTTCAATGGCTGATTTTTTTGGAAATAGATTGCCAAGTTTTTCTTCTGAGGTGCCTCTGGGTGGACTCGGCCTTTCAGTTATGAACTAAGTAATTGAACTTTTTGACTGTTTTCAGGAAGTCCTTAAAAATTAGGTGCCATGCAGTCCAGGATCGGAGGTCCCTGGGACTATCAAGGGAGAAGAGTGGAGAGTGGGACCCTACCCAGAGAAGCAGTGATGCCTGAGATGGAGGCAGAGACGATGATGTGGAGAGATGGAGTAGCTGGGGACTTCAGACCCAGAGAGGGAGAGGGGCTGTGTGCTGACAACCGGGGAGCAGGCTTGCAGGGTATATACCCTTTGGATGGTTGATGATGCATGGAGGGGATTGTAATCATGGCAATGAAACGATATACGATAGGATGAATGTAAAGCTATTGTTCTCCCATGTAAACGATAACATAATTCACAATAAAACATTAAAAAATTCGCCATTGAATGAACTCAAACTCACGGCGACTCCTGTTTCAGAGTAGAATTTTGCTCTATAAGGTTTTTAAGGGTTAATATAAAAAAAAAGTTTGATCTCCAGGTCTTTCTTTCAAGGCAACTTTAGGTGGAGTTGAACCTTTAACCTTTTGACTAGCAGCCCATTTTGTTAACTGTGTGTATCACCCAGGGAGTCCATCACCTTTAAAACCCAGTCCACTGCCATTAAGGAGATAAACTCCTGTAGAATTGCTCTGTATAGTTTCCAAGAGTGTAAATGTTGACGGGAGCAGACAGTCTCATCTTTTTCCCATGGAGTGGCTGGTGTGTTTGAACTACCAGTGAGCAGCCTGAAACATAACCCACTATGAGACCAATGCTACTTCTGTCACTTTCAAACTCAAACTCACATTCACTGCCGCAGAATCAATCCTGACTCATGATGACCCTGGGATAGGGTTTCTAAAGCTGTGAATCTTGACAGGGGCAGACAGCCTCATCTTTGTCCTATAGAGCAGCTGATGTATTTGAACTGCCGACCTTGCTGTTAGCAGTCCAGTACTTATCCTACAGTGCCACCAGGGCCCTTTCTATCACCTTGCTGTTATTGTTAAGTGCCACTGAGCTGGTTCCAAATCATAGCAACCCCATGCACTGTTTACAGAACGAACCACTGCTCATCTTACACTTCCCTAACATTTGTTGTTATCTTTGAACCCCTGTGTCAGTTCATCTCATTGGGGGTCTTCCTCTTTTTCACTGATCCTCTACTTTTCCAAGCATGATATCTTTCTTCAGGGACTGCTTGCTCCTAACAACATGTTCAAGGTATGTAAGATGAAGTCTTTCCATGCTCGCTTCTAAGGAATATTCTGGCTGTACTTCTTCCAATACAGATTTGTGCAATCCATACTGAAGGCCGTAGTCTTTGATCTTCATCAGTAAGTATCTCAAGTCCTCTTCAATTCCAGCAAAAAATTTCTGTCACCTGCATATCGCAAGTTGTTAATGAGTCTTTCTACAATCCCAACGCTATGTTCTTCTTCATATAATTCTACTTTTCAGATTTTTTTTGCTTACAATACAGATTTAATAAGTATGGTGAAAGAATACAACACTGGTACATACTTTTCCTGATTTTAAACCAAGCAGTTCTATTCTAATGATTTCCTCTTGGTCTATATACAAGTTTCTCCTGAGCACAATGACATGCTCTGGAATCCCATTCTTTGCAATGTTATCCATAGTGTGTTATGGTCCATACAGTCAAATGCGTTTGCACAGCCAACACTGCACAAACAGACTTCTCTCTGCTATTCTCTGCTTTCAGCCAGTATCCATCAGACACCAGCAATGGCATTCCTAGTTTCATGTCCTCTTCTGTATCTGGCTTGAATTTCTGGCAGCTCTCTATCAATGAACTGCTGCAATGGGTTTTGAATTATCTTTAGCAAAACTACTTGCTTGTGATAGCAGTGATATTGATTGATAATTTCTGTATTCTTTTGGGTCACCTTTCTTTAGAATGGGCACAAATATGGATCTCATTCAATCAGTTGAGTAGGTCTTCCAAATTTTTGAGCACATTCATTGCTGAATCAGTTTGTTAAAACATTTCAATTTGTATTCCATCAATCCCTGGAGCCTTGTTTTTTCCACCACTGCCTTCATTGCAGCTTGGACTTCTTCCTTTAATACCATTGGTTCTTGATCAGATGGTACCTCTCAAAATGTTGAACATCAACCAATTCATTTTGGTACAGTGACTCTGTGTGTTCCCTCCATCTTCTTTTGATGTTTCCTGCATCATTCAATATTTTGCCCATTATTTTTGTTATTGTTGTTAGGCACCCTTGAGTCCATTCCATCGCATAGCACCCTGATGCCCAACAGAGTAAAACAGTGCCCAGCCCTGTGCCATTCTCACAATTGCTATGCTTGAGTTCATTGCTGCTGCCACTGTGCCAATCCATCTCATTGGGGGTCTCTCTCTTTTTTGCTACCCTCTACTTTATCAAGTATGATGTCCTTCTCCAGGGACTGGTCCCTCCTGATAACATGTTCGAACCATCAGAGATGAAATTTCTCCATCCTAGCTTCTAAGGAGCATTCAGACTGTATACTTCTTCTAACACAGATTTGTTTGTTCCCCTGGCAATCATGATACTTTCAATATTCTCCACAACTATAACCCAAAAACATCAATTCTTTTACAGTCTCCCTCATTCATTGTCTAACATTCCCATGTCTATGAGTCTTGGTATGGCATGGTAGGATAAAGCACTAGCTGCAAGGTCAGTTTGAACTGCAAGGTTGGTGGTTCAAACTCATGAGCCGCTCCTCAGAAACCCTATACAAGATTGCTATGAGTCAGAACCAACTCAACAGCACTTAACAACAACAACAACAACAACAATACTATTGAAAATACCATAGTTTGGGCCAGGGCATACCTATGTTTTCAAACTAATATCTTTGCTCTTGAACACTTTTCGTGTAGCATATTTGCCTAATGCAATACATAATTTGATTTCTTGACTATTATTTCCCTGAGTGTTGAGTGTGGATCCAAGTAAAACGAAGTCTCTGACAACTTCAATCTTTTCTCCATTTACCATGATGTTATCAATTGGTCCAGTTATAAGGAATTTTGTTTTCGTTAATCTATAATTATAGGTGCAATCCATAATCAGGACTATAGTCTTTCATCTTCATCAGTAAATATTTTTTAAGTGTGCTTTGTTTCTAGTAAGCAAGGTAATATCATTTGCATATTGCAGGTTGTTAATGAATCTCCAATCCTGATGCCACATTCTTCTTCAAATAATCCAGTTTCTCAGAGTCATTGCTCAGCATACAGATTGAATAAGTATGGTGAAAGAATACAACCCTGGTGCACACATTTCCCAATTTTCAACCATCAGTTTCCCCTTATTCTGTTCTAACAACTGTCTCTTGGTCTATGTACAGGTTCCTTATGAGCACAATTAAGTGTTCTGATTAAATACACATGTTTTCCTTAGCGTGTCATGATCCACACAGTTGAAAACCTTTGCAAAACCATGAAAGCACAGGCAAACATCTTTCTGGTATTCTCCACTTTCAGCCAAGATCCCGCTGATATCAGCAATGATATCCATCATTCCCCGTCCTCTTTTGAACCCTGCTTGACTTTTTGACAGTTCCCTGTCAATGTACTTGTTGCAGCTATTTTTTAATTATCTTCAGCAAAACTTTACTTGCATGTGATATTAACGATATTGTTTGATTGTTGTTCTGCATTCCACTGGGCCACCTCTCTAAAATGGGCACAAATGTAGATCTCTCTCAATGGCTGGCCAAGTAGCTATCTTCCAAATTTCTTGGCATAGATGAGTGAGTGCCAACAGTATGCTGTTGAAAATTTTTAATTTGTATTTCATCAATTTCTGGAGGCTTGTTTTCCACCAATGTCTTCAATGCAGTTTGGGCTTCTTCATTCAGTACCATCAGTTCTTGATCATGTACTACCTCTTGACAAGTTTGAACATCAATCATTTATTTTTGGTACAGTAATTTTGTGTATACCTTCCATCTTCTTTTGATGCTTTCTGCATTATTCAATATTCTGCCCATAGAATCTTTCAGCATTTCAAGTTGAGACTTGAATTTTTTTCTTCAGTTCTTTCAGCTTGAGAAATGCTGAGCATGCTCTTTCCTTTTGGTATTCTAACTCCAAGCCTTTGTACATTTTATAATAATATTTCACTTGTCTTCTTTTTAAATGTTCTGTGCAGCTCTTAATCATTTCTTCCAGTTGCTGTAGGTCCTCTTCATTCAAGAACAAGGTTTACATGTCTCTTCTCACATCCATTTTGGTCTTTTCTTTCTTTCCTGTCTTTTTAATGACCTTTTGTTTTCTTCATGTATGATGTTCTTGATGTCATCCCACAGCTCTCTTGGTTTTGGTCATTATTATCTAATGCATTAAATCTGTTTTTGAGAAGGTCTCTAAATTCAGGTGGGATATGTTCATGGTCATATTTTGGATCTCATGTACTTGTTTTAATTTACTTTAGCTTCACCCTGAACTTACATATAAGCAATTGATGATCTGTTCCACAGTTGAGCCCTGGCCTTGTTTAGCTGATGGTGTGGAGCTTTTCCATCGTCCCTCCCCACAGATGAAATCAATTTGATTCTCATGTTTCATTGCATCATTGCAATGAGTGAGTCACTGGTCTTGCAAAATGCTATCATGGGATCTTCAGTATCATTTTGATGATCAAGGCCTTATTTTCCAGTTATTGATCCTTCTTCTTCATTTCTAGCTTTCACATTCCAATTAGCAGTCATCATTAATGCATATTGCTTGAATGTTTGATTGAATACAGACTGAAGAAGTTGGTAGAATTCCTTAATTTCATCATCACTGGCTTTAGTGTTTGAATACTAGTGGCATTAACTGATTTGCCTTGTGAATACATGGATCTTATCCCATCACAAACAGAGTTGTACTTCAAGATAGATCTCGAGATGTTCTTTTTGACAATGAATGCAATGCCATTCCTCTCAATTTGTCGTTCCTGGCATAGTAAACCACAAGAAAGTCTGTTTTAGGCTGACCATTACCAGTCCATTTCAGTTTAGTAGTATCTGATATCAACCTTTATGCTTCCCATTTCATTTTATGACTCCCAATTTTCCAAAAGTCACACTGTGTACTTTCACATTCTAATTATTAACAGATGTTTGCAGTGATTTCTCCTCATTTTGAATTGTGCCTCATCACCAAATGAAGGTCCCGAGGGCTTAGCTCCATCCACATCTGTAAGGCCAACTCTACTTTGAGGAGGCAGTTCTTATCTTGTCATAATTTGAGTGCTTTCCAATCTGAAGAGCTCCTCTTTGGTTACTGTATCAGACAATGTTTCACTATTGTTAATAAGGTTTTCACTGGTTAACCATTCAGAAGTGGTCCGCCTCTCCTTCCTAGTCTGTCTGAGTCTGGAAGCTCTGCTGTTACCTGTTCACCATGGCTGCCCTGCTCGTATTTACAATACTGGTAGCATGGCTTCCAGCATCAGAGCAGTGCACAAGCCACAGAAGAACAGCAAACTGACCAAGGAGTAGTGGTCTATTCACTTAAGAAGTTTGAAAAAAATGCTAATTCCTGGGTCTTTCCCCAAGAGATTCTGATAAAATTGGTCTGGGGTGTGTTCCAGGCATTGGGCTTGAAAAAAAACCTTCCCAGGTGATTCTAATGTGCCTCCACAGTGGAGAACCAGTGACCTGGCCCTTTATGGCTCTGTTCTTGCTGCACACATTCTCCAGCCTTGCTACTCAAGGTGAGGGCTCAGGACCAGTGGCATCAGTATCACCTTGGAGCTTGTTACAAAGGCAGGCTCTCAGTTCCACCCCAGACTCAGAATATGCAGTTTAACAAGACCCCCAAAGGATTCCTATGCTCACCAAGTTTGAGATGCCCAGATGTTGGGGACCAATTGGGCAGAGGTGTTGCTGAGAGGTGGGCTGTGTGTGTCTCCAAGAAGGGGGATGGCGCAGGAGAGGGCCTGGAGACAATCTTCATTCATTTCAGTTTTTGCTTTGTGGTCAAAGCATCCAGTAAACAAGCAAAACCAAATTAGATTTAGCAATAGCCCAAACCATGCAGATCAAAAGTTAGATTTACGACTTTAATTAAGTATTGTTTACATTCTCCGTCTCCAGATGAAAGAAGGTGGCAGACGCCCCAGTCTTTTTCAGTGTGGGTCTTGGCCTGTGGAAGTGAACTTCCTGCTTTCCACACAACCTGCTGAGGGCTTAGCGTGCTTCTGAGGAAGTTAGTGTAGACAGTGCACAATCTCAGAAAGAAAATGGTATCATCTTTTGCAAATGGAGGCTCAGTAAGTTGTTGGGTTATCTAGATAGAACACTCAGCTTTTCCAGTGGAAGACTCAAGGTTCCAAAGTGGAGAGACAGATGGGTTGTTGATCTGCCTCATTGCTGAAGAGGTGGGAAGGATGCATCAAAGTTAGGAGGCTTAGGCTGTGTTGTTCTCATGGAGCTTGGCTATGTCAAAATTCAATGGAGCGTATTGGGGGCAGTTTAGGGATGCAGGAATGGAGAGCATGAATCAGACCATAAGTCACTAAATGCTAAGTTTCTGAGTCCAAAGAAAGTCCTCCTAGGGGGTGAGGGGATTGCATGGAAACAGTGAGAGAGCTAGGCCTTGAAAAATAAATACAGTTAGGATAGGCACAAAAAGTCCAGTTGCCATTGAGTTGACCTTGACTCATGGCAACACATGTGTGTCAGAGTACAACTGTGCTTCACAGGGTTTTCAGTGGTTTACTTTTCAGAAGTAGATAGCCACGCCTTTCTTCCAAGGTGCCTCTGAGTAGACTAGAACCACCAACATTTCGGTCAGCAGCAAGAGAGAGGACAGAAAACACGAAAGGATATGGAGATCATAGGTCAGTATCAGAAAGGAGAGAAGGTGAAGCCCAGGAGAAGAGGAGAGAAGAAGAAATGAAGAGCAACAGTGCAGGGGAGAAGTTGAGGGGATGGTTTAGGGTCTGCTGAGACAAAGCACAAGGAAGGAGAGAAGATGAAGAGATGTGGGAGATTAAAGGTGCCCTTGAGCCATTTGTTCCCTCGGGATGGGATCACAACCTTCAAGTTGCCAAAAACTCCCTCAGAGGCCTTCTTGCTTTCCTCCTGCAACTCCTCCATGTCTTGTGAGAAACGGAGCATCACTCTTCACTGAGGAGAAGAATCAAGCTATCTTCTCCATTATCCTGTTGTTGTTGTTGTTGTTAAGTGCAATAGAGTTGGTTCTGACTCGTAGAGACCCTGTATAGGAGCGGATGGTGAGTTTGAACCGCCAACCTTGTGGTTCAAACCAACCTTGCGGTCCAGTGCATTAACCTATAATGCAGCTCAAGCAAACCTGCTAGACTTAGAAACAATCCCTGGACCTACCTTCTTAGAAGGAAACCCCAAGGGTACCTGGTGTGGAGACTCAGCAATCCCGGATTTACCTCACCTTTTCTCCTCCCTCTGCCTAATCAGATGCACATAATGAGCTTTCTTTAGAACCCCCAACAAAGCTTCACAGGGTGCCTTGTTGTTGTTGTTGTTAGGTGCCATCGAGTCAGTACCGACTCATAGTTACCTTATGTACAGCAGAATGAAACAGTGCCCGATCCTGGGCCAACCTCACTACTGTTGCCACGCTTGAGTCCATCAGTGCTGCCACTTGGCCAATCCATCTCATTGCGGGTCTTCCTCTTTCTCTCCGACCCTGAGGAATGCATGGCACTTGCCAACACCCATGGCCTCTGACCCTCTGCAGTCTGGCTGAGGTTATGGGAGAGATAAGTTGATTATATTAAAACAGCCAGGACTCTGAAAATATGGAATTAGTGTCCAGATCTCCCTAGAAAACACATGGAGCTTGTTGTGAAATCTCTGAAGATGTATTTTCTAGAGAGCATCTGAAAAAGGAGGGTGAATGTTTCTGAGCAAAACCCGGTGGGACAAATGCAGCAGAGGTTGGAGTCCCGCCAGACCTGCCAATTCCTGCTTTGCAGTCCACATTGGGCATGGCGCCTGCTCATCTGTGAAATGGGTACCACAGTAATTGACCACCTAAGGCAATATGCAGAGGGAAGGCCTCATGAGATGCCCTGAATAGAGTAAGCTTCAACAAATGTTTCTGCCTTCTTTTCTGTCTAACGTTTCCAACTTCACCATTTGGGGAGTAAGGCTGGGCACCACAGAGCATTCAGTGGCTGTTTGTCAGGACTTTCTTCTAAGGTGTCTCTGAGTGGATCCAAACTGCCAACATTTTGGTTAATAGCAGCCAGGGTTTAATGAGAAAGGAAGGTTGTTGTTTTTCTTAGGTGCCCTTGGAGCCTTTTTTGACTCATAGTGACTGTGCACAACAGACAGAAACTCTGCCCTGTCCTGTGCCATTGGTGTTAGGTTTGAGCCCATTGTTGCTGCCATTGTGTCAGTCCATCTTGTTGGGAGTCTTCCACTTTGTCACGGACCTTCCACTTCATCAAGCATAAATGTCCTTCTTTAGGGACTGAATCCTCTTGACAGCATCTCCAAAGAATGGAAAACAAAGTCTTTCTATCTTCGCGTCTAAAGAGTATTCTAACTATACTTCTTCCAAGACAGATTTGTTTGTTCTTCTGTCAGCCCATGGTACTTTTAATATTCTTCTCCAACTCCATAGCTAAAATGCCTCAATTCTTCTATGGTCTTCCTTGTTCATTGTCTAACTTTCACATGCAAATGAGGTGATTGAAAATACCATGGGTTTGGGCCAGCTGTACTTTAGTCCTCAAACTGACATCTTTGCTCTTAACAGATTAAAGTGTTCTTTTGAAGCAGATTTGCCTAAAGCAATACATTGTTTGATTTCTTGGGTGGAAGCAAAATGAAGTCTTTGATAACTTCAATTTTTTCTCTGTTTATCATGATATTATTTATTGGTCCAGTAGTGAGGATTTTTGGTTTCTTTACACTGAGGTGCAACGCCTACTGAAGGCTGTAGTCTTTGATCTTCATCAGTATTTCAAGTCCTCTTCACAGTCAAATGCCTTTGCACAGTCAACAAAGCACAAATAAACTTCTTTCTGATATTCTCTGCTTTCAGCCAAGAGCCGTCAGATGTCAGCACTGTAATTTTAGTTCCATGTCCTCTTCTGAATCTGGCTGGCATTACTGGGAGCTCCCTGTCTATGGACTACTGCAAACCTTTTTGAATGATCTTCAGCGAAATTCTACTTCATGTGATCTCATTGATGTTGTTTGATGATTTCCACATTCCATTGGGTCTTCCAGTTGGTTGATCTGCTGTCTTCCAAATTTCTTGGCATAGAGAAACGAGCACCTCCAGTGTTGAAGAAACATTTAAATTTGTATTTTATCAATTCTGGAAGCCTTATTTTTCATCAGTGCTTTCAGTGCAGCTTGGACTTTCTCCCTCAGTACCATTGGTTCTTGATTCTATGGTACCTCTTGATATGGTTGAAAATTGACCAGTTCATTTTGATAGAGTGACTCTGTGTTTGCCTTCCATCTTCTTTTGATACATTGTATGTGATTTTTAGTTGTTTGCCCATAGAATCCTTCAATATTGCAAATTGAGGCTTGAATTTTTTCTTCAGTTTTTTCAACTTGAGAATGCTGAACATGTTCTTCCCTTTTGGTTTTCTAGCTCCAGGTTTTTGCACATTTTATTATAATACTTAACTTTGTCTTTTCAAGCTGTCCTTTGAAACTTTCTATTCAGTTCTTTAACTTCATCATTTCTTCTAGTTGCTTCTCTATGTCCAAGAACAAGTTTCAGCATCTCTTATGACATCCAGTTTGGTCTTTTCTTTATTTCCTGTCTTTTCAATGACTGTTTACGTTTCTCATAGATGATATGCTTGATGTCATTCCACAACTCTCCTTTGTTATTAGTTTTTGGTCATTAGTGTGTAGCACATTAAATATTTTTTTTTTTTTTTTTTTTTTAAGATGATCTCTAACTTCAAGTGGGATATATTCTAAGTCATATTTTGGTGCTGGTATACTTGTTGCAATTTCTTCAGCTTTAGCCTGAACTTGCATGTGAGCAATTGCTGGTCTGTTCCGCAGTCTTTCCCTGGTCTTGTTTTGGGTGATGATATTGAGCTTCTCCATCTTTTCCCACAGATTTAGACAATTTGGTTCATGTGTATTCCATCTGGTGAAGTTCACACATATAGTTGCCTTTTATGTTGTTGTAAAAAGGTATGTGTAATGAATTAGTCACTGATACTGCAAAATTCTATCATGTGATGTCCAGCATCTTTTTTAATCACCAAGGCCACATTTTCCAACTACAGATCCAACTTTCATATTCCAGTTACCAGTAACTATCAATGCATCTTTGTTGCATGTTTGAATAAAGGACAGGGAGGTCAAATATCTTGCAATGTGTGGGACAAGCCATACAACAGGGGGGTGCCCTACTCACAGTAATCAATAAGAAGATCTGGTAAATCACGAGAGATAAAAACATCATGAAAACTAGAAAGATTTTTCATGTTACTGCTCATCTGACACTGAGTTGCCTTTTTGCAATGTTCCTAATTCCTTATACAAAAGGTGGGTATGACTGGCTGTGAACTAAGGAAAATGGGATTTGAATGGGACCATCATTAGTCAGTGATTTGCCCCGACAAGAGCTCCATCTCTGATTAGGGGTGCAGATAGGGATCCCAGACTTGAAAGAAGACACCTGACTCAGTAGGGATCTGAATCCACTGTCTTGGACTTCATTAAGTCCACATGGTAATCCACTGAGACAAGACACAGGTAAAGCACATGATTCTAAAAGCGATAGCCCTCTATACTAATGGAGTCCTGGTGTGGTGCTGTAGTGTGGTGCTGGACTGCTAACCACAAGGTCGGTAGTTCAAATCCACCAGAAGCTCATCGACAACCCTATACAGGATTGCTATGGGTCAGAATTGACTTGGTGACACTTAACAACAATAGCAAAATCTATACTATGATGTCTTCACAGACTTCTGAGGCTTTATATAGTAAGATTTTTTGGAGATATGCATTAAAAATGAGATGATAATACAGCCTACCACATAAGCATATTCTTCTTTTGATACTTTCATATAATATTCATAAAATCCTGCATATTCATTGTGAAACTTCAACTACAGAATAATATAAGGAAGTAAGCAAAAACCCACTACTCTTTCCACAATGCAGAAATGGCCATCATAAACACAGGAGAACTCTCCTTCTTGACATCCCACCATGTATGTTCATCAGCAGAAAGAGAAATAGATTACAAAAATAATTTTCTAGAAACAGGATCATGCTATATGAGTGAAAACAAAAATAGCCTATTCAATTGTACTTGATGTAACAAAAGAAAAACGAATTAAAGTGAAACTAAAGAAACTGTTAATCTTCAAATAAATGTTTATTCATTACAAGGATTATTTGTAGTATTTGGAACCCTTTACGACTAAGAAAAAAAGAAAGTTATTTTGAAAAACATTAAGAATTTGGTGTCTTTTTAAAAAACCCGCATTTTCATTTAGGCAGTATTGATTGCCTCCTCACTAAAAAAAAGTGAAAAAGTTTGATTTGTTATACTTTTACCAATTTTTACTAGTTTTATTATTTTTCTTTACTTTGTCAAAGTTTATGCCATTTTATTCTATTTTTAAATTATAATAAATTATAATTCAGTTATTTATACATACCACATGACACACACACACACATATACACAGAGACTGTATATATTTTTTCTGCTGATAAAAGAATTTAGTGACCATCTTCAATTCTTTTATCATAGTTTATATTCCTAGGAGCCCTAGGGGCACAGTGGTTAAGCTCTTGTCTGCTAGCTGGAAGGTTTGTGGTTCAAATCCATTAGTTGCTCTACGGAAGAAAGATGTGGCAGTCTGCTTCCATAAAGACTTACAGCCTTGAAACCTCAAGGTTATCCTATAGGGTCACTATGAGTCAGAATCGACTAACAATAGGAGCTTTTGATTGTTTGATTTCATATGTTCTTAAGTTTTTAATTTATTTCGTTTTGTGGATGACAAATTTTTATTATACATATGCTCATACATATAACACATGATTCATATATGCTGTAGGGTAATCACTAGACCACTAATCTTCAGGGTCATTGTTCAAACTCACCAGCTGCTCCTTGGAAAGTCTACACAGGGTCGCTGTGAGTCGGAATGGACTCAACGACACTTAACAACAACAACATATGTTTTAAAGAAAGGTCCCTAGATGCTGTATCCTTTAAGTTAATACATGTTTGGGTGCATACCATGTGTATTTTTCAGTTTTTGCAAATATATTTGCAAATTTATTTACATGAGCATTTGCAAATGCTCATGTAAATAAAGTGCCCACACAAATAATTAAAAGCATAGCACACTTTGAAAATAGCCCAAGGGGTGGGGTCAGTATGTGTTGCACGGTTGGCAAAAAAAACACAAAACAACACGAAAAACAAAATCCTACAATGTGTGCATTATTTGCATATAAATACAGTTCTATGTTTAATGAACAAATCATTCATTCTTCATGTATTTCTGAGTGTCTAATGAGAGCACTTTAGGCTCCAGAGCTAAAATATTGATAAAGATATCCCCTTGGGAATGGGAACCAGACAGAGATGCCCATTATCGCTATTCTTAGTCAATATTGTACTGGAAGTCTTGGTTGGAGGAATAAGACAAAAAGGAGAAACAAGAGGTATTCAAGTCACAAAGGAAGAAATAAAACTATCTCTGTTTATACAAAGGAAACCCTAATGATTCTTTAAGTAAACTTCTGGATCTAACAGAAGAATTCAACAATGTTGAAGGATATAAGATGAACACACAGAAATCAGTTGGTTTCCTTTACATTAACAAGGAGTATTCCAAAAAGGAAAGAAACAAAACACTACTATTTATTATACCACTTCAAATGATAAAATACAATACCCCCTCAAATGATAAAACTTTTATGTATTTACCTAGGGATAGAAAACACTTATACATGAAAATTACTAGAATAATTAAAAAATACGCGATGACTACAAGAAACTGAAAGATCTACATATATGGAAGGATATTCTGTGTTCAGAGGTTGGAAGGTTTAATACAGTGAAAATATCAATACTACCTAAAGCAATTTACAGATATAATACAATCCTAACCACATTCTTTACTGACACGGACAAAATAATGACCAACTTTATATGGAAAAGTAAGAGGCCCTGAAGAGCTAAAAAAATATTGAAGAAAAGCAAAGTAGGAGGCCTCAATCTCCCTGATAGCAAAACGTACTATATAGCAGCTACAATCAAAACTGCTATATAGTGTTAGTTCAATGATTTACACATAGACCAACAGAACAGAATTGAGAACCTCAAAATCAATCAATTGTGGTGCTGTAGGATAAGCACTGAGCCACAAGGTTGGTTTAAACCTCAAGGTAGGTGGTTCAAACTCACCAGCTGCTCCTCAGAAACCCTATAAAGGGTCTCTATGAATTGGAACCGACTCCACGGTACTTAACAACAACAGTATTACACAGGAGTCCTGGTGTGATGCTGTAGGAAAAACATTGGACTGAAAGGTCGCTTTGAATTGCAAGTTCAGTGGCTCAAACCCCCCAGCTGCTCCTTGGAAACCCTGTACAGGTCACAATGAGTTGGAACTGACTTGGCAGCACTCAACAACAACAACAACACTATTTAACAAGGGGTCAAAGTCATTCAGTGAGAACAGTCTCTTTAGTGAAAGGTGCTGGCAAAAGTGGATAGCCATTTGCAGAGATAACACACAATATGTGAAAAGAACTCAAAATGGATCAAAGACCCAAATGCTAAACATGAAATTATAAAGTTCCTGGAAGAAAACATAAGGATAAAACTATGTGACCTATTTTATTTTTTGGGGGGGCAGTGGTACCTTGAATTTACTTGACATGGCATACCACCACCACCACCATATGAGACCAAAAGGTTAAAAATTACTCTAATGTTAAGATCAG
The DNA here is from genome assembly GCF_000296735.1 of Chrysochloris asiatica. Classification (NCBI taxonomy): domain Eukaryota; kingdom Metazoa; phylum Chordata; class Mammalia; order Afrosoricida; family Chrysochloridae; genus Chrysochloris; species Chrysochloris asiatica. Next base: position 30,908,744 of record NW_006408533.1, on the reverse strand, counting down.
AAGATAAGGGGGCAGGGAAACTAGACTACACTTTGGAAAATGCGACTAATGGCACTGAACACTTTATGTAGAAATCGTCAAATGGCAATCGAATTGGTGTATAAACTTTTACTGAGACAAACAATAAAAGATTATTTAAAAAATAAAATATGGGTAAGGATAAAAGAGCTCTAAGGGTTAAAATCAGCTCTGACAATGTATTGGGGTCTTCAACAGAGCTCTGGAAGAGCTACTATATTAGGTTAGTATTAACTCTGGTAACCATCCTCCATGATGCTCCCCAATTAGCCTTGTTTTCTGGAATTCACAGAACTAGCCTGTGTTAACATACTGTTGTTATTGTTGTTAAGTGCCATAGCGACCCTGTATAGGGTTTCCAAGGAGCGGCTGGTGAGCTTGAACCACCAACCTTGCAGTTTAAACCAACTTTGCAATCCAGCGCATTAACCCACAGTGTCACACCAGGACTCCGTGTTAATTACTGGATAACGTAAAAAAGGATGGTCTGAGACTTGTACGACGAAGTCATAAGAGACATTTCCACTTCAGTCTCACACTACTAGGTCACTTGTTCTGGGGCAAGCTGCCACCATGTTGCGAGGACACTCAAGCAGTCTTAGGGAGAGGTCCAAGTATTGAGGAACTGAGGTTCAAGCATCATCTTGCCAGCCACGTGAGTGAGCCACCCGGAGAGTGGGACCTCTGTCCTCCACCCTTCAAGCCTTCAGCTGATAGCAGTTCCAGCTGACATCCTGACTGTGGTCTCATGAGATACCCTAAGTCAGAACTACCCAGCTATACTGTTCCCATATTCTTGGTCAAAGAAACTGTAGCGATAATAATAGTCTAGCTCTGTAGGAAAATCACTGGACGGCAAACCACAAGCTTGGCAGTTCCAGCCCATCAGCTGCTCTGGAGGAGAAAGATGAGGCTTTCTGCTCCTGCAGAGGTTTATAGTCTTGGAAATCCTATACAGGGTGGCTATGAGTCGGAACAAATTCAATGACACTTAACAACAATCACAGCAATAAATTGGTATTTTAGCCTGCTGAGTTTGAGGCAATTTGTTCTCTATAAACAGATCACTTATTCATTTGCCACTAATTCCTTATCAGGAATCATAATGTCATGGGGCAGAAAAGTTTCTTGGAGAAAAACTTTGGGAATCAATTTGGAGGACATAATCAACCCATTTAGTGAGAAGCAGACATGTTCAGCCCTGTGGGCCACCCTGGGGGTCACCCTGTGGGCACATTAACGGCCTTGCCTTCAAGGAGATTTAATACAGAGGCAACACTTAACTGCATTGAAAAAAACCAGAGAGCAAAGTAATAGAGCAGTGTAACAGTTAATAGCTCTTGTTAAGTGCTGTCAAGCTGGTTCAAACTCATAGCGACCTTGTTTAGGGTTTCCAAGGACTGGCTGGTAGGTTTGAACCACCAACTTATAGTTCAAACTGACCTTACGGTCCAGTGTTTTTTTCTACAGTACCACACCAGGATTCTGGTACTTAGTACAGATGATAAAGTTTTGCTTGCCCGAAGCAAAGAGGACTTGAAATGTTTACTGATGAAAATTGAAAGCTGCAACCTTCAGTATGGATTGCACTTCAATGTAAAGAAAATGAAAATCCTCACCAATACATAGCATCATGATAAATGGAGAAAAGATTGAAGTTGTCAAAGACTAGGATTTTGCTTGGATTCACAATCAACACTCATGGAAGCAGCAGTCAAGAAATCAAGTTGCAAATCTGTTGCACAAGACCTCTTTAAATTGTTCAAGAGCATACATATCAGTTTGAGGACGAAAGTGTGCCTGACCCAAGTCATAGTATTTTCAATTGCCTCATATGCATGTGAAAATTGAATAATGAATAAGGAAGAACAGAGTAGAATCAATGCATTTGAGTTATGGTGTTCTAGAAGAATATTGAAGGTAGCCTGGACTACAAGGAGAACAATCGAGTCTGTTTTGGAATAAGTAAAGCCAGAATGCTTCTTAGAAGCCAGCATGGCACGACTTCGTCTCTTGTACTTTGAACATGTTATCAGGAAGAACCAGTCCCTGGAGAAGGACGTCATGCTTGGAAAAGTGATGGATCAGTGACAAAAAGGAAGACCCCCACTGAGATGGACTGACAAAGTGGCAACAGCAATGGACTCAAAGATAACAACTGTTGTGAAGGTGGCCCAGGACCAGGCAGTGTTTTGCTCTGTTGTGCAGTGTTGATAGCACCTAACAACCACAACAGTTACAGTGACTTACTGATTTTGGCTTCCTGAGTTTTGGATTGCAGGGATTGTTGTGGGTTGTTGAATGAAATCATTTCTGGATGGCCTCAGAAGTAGTAGCTCCTTTGGCAGATCACTTTTGTACTGTTCCAGAGGCAATTTCTGGCCCAATTCTTCTTGCAACCTTCCCCACGTTTGTAAGCCTTGAAACCCCGTATCAAATCCCTTCATGCTTAAGATATCTGTAGTGGTTTATGTTTTATGTGGTGAACTTGGTGTTGTTATTGTTGTTGCTATCAAGTGCCATTGAGTCGGTATATGGTTTCTGAGGCTGTAAATCAGCAGGAACAGAAAGCTTCATCTCTCTCCCATGAAGTAACTGATGGGCTTGAACCTCTGACCCGTAGTTCGCAGTCCAGTGCTTGTCCTACAGAACCACAGCACTCCCTGTCTTCCTTACAGGCTTATAGATATTATCCTACGACAGATATCACTGCACTTCAAGATAGATGATGTTTCTGAAGATGAATGAGGTCATAAAGAGGAATCAGATAGTATTATATAACACTGGGACAGGAGACGGAGAAGAAGGCTAATTAGGAGGTACTGGGTAATTTTGGAGGAGGTAACTTTTTAGCATAAAGAAGTAAAGACTTCCAATAGAAAGAGAGAAAAGGGCTTTCTGGTGGGAGTGAGGAAAAGAGCCTCTTTCTCTTCCCCTCAAGTTGGTGCCCCCTCATCACCTTTCACCCTCTAGCTAGATGGGTTATGGTTTTTATTCTGACCTGGACATAAATGAATAGTTACTGGGGGTTTCTGTTTGTCATCGCAGCAAAATACGTGATTTCAATATGGGTTTCAATACCAGAAGAACTGGCTTCCAAGAAGCCCTAACATGGGTCCTGAAAAGATAAATGCTTCTGGAAAAAGCTAGGCCTTTCCTTTCCCTTTGCCTTCCTTCATCACCTCTTCATCACCCTGCTGGAAACTGTAGGCTGCTGTCCCATGTTCCGCTCTGGATCACCTACTTCCCAGGGGAAGGATGAGATGGAGGGACCAGGTGTTCTCTGACGTGACAAATCAGAAGAAAAATCACTGCACCAGGAATAAGGAGACATGAAATCTAAATTTAGCTCTGCTGCTCACCAGCTGTTTAACCTTGGGCAAGCTTAATTAATACCAAATCTTTAATATCTTGTGAGTCGGCCTTCTTCTTTCTGTTTTAAAGGCTGCAACCTCAAATCAGACCATATTGTTTATCCTGTTACAACTTCTGTTGTCTGCACATCCTCAACAATTCATTCTTCTTGGAGCATCCAGAATAGTCTTGTAAGGATGCAAATATGAGCCTATCACTTTTCTGTTATAACTCTTTAATTCTCCCCATGGCTCTAGGAAGCCAAAATTCCAGGGCAGGACATTTTGTCTCAGTAGACCTTTTTACCTTCCAGAGTGTCCCTAAAGGGGACACTTTACCCTGGAGGATAAACAGAACACTTCACTGGGGTGTGGGCGGAAATGATGAGAACTTAAATGAATATTTTTACCTAAAAATTAAGAAGAAAGTTAAGGCTTGCCAGCATTTACTGTAAGAGATCCTGGCTCAGATCATCTTCCAAGTTGCCTCCTGTTATGGATGGTCCTTGTCTACCATGTGTACAGGTCAGCATTACGAGGTTAAACGGTTGGTGGTTGCCCCTGCAGAGGGCTCTGGAACCAGACAGCCTGCAGAAACACTTTTATATTAGTTATTAGTACTGTATTATTATTGCTATTGTTGTGGGATGATTTAAAGTCCCGCAGTACAGACAGATTTGCACAAAATGGACAAGTGGAGTAAATAAGATTTCTGCCAAGAAGCTTCATATTGTAAAGAAAGACTGGCTAAATGCAAGCTCAACTGAATAGCAAGTGTTGGCTTCCTCAGTTCAGATGATAAGCTTGTCACCAGCCGCATTATGAAGTCAAGACAATGACAAAATAGCAGTCAAAAACATCTCACATTTATGAAGTCTGTTGTACACATAGATTAACATTCACTGATGTTAAAGATGACCTCAGTTTAGTCTCATAGTGTCTTGACATACTGGTTGATGTCAGTAAGTAATCAACTGCCATTGAAGTTGATGACTTGACCCTGACTCATGGTGACCTCATGTTAGTCAGAATCGAACTGTGCTCCGCAGGGTTTTCAGTGGTTGAAATTTTGGAATTAGATCACCAGTCTGTCTTCCAAGGTGTCTCTGGGTGGTCTTCAACCTCTAACCTTTCTGTTAGCAGCCAACCCTGTTCATTCTTTGCACAACTAAGGGATTCCAATGCCAGTAAGTACTTGTATATAATTTATAATCCAACATATTATGGATGCCTGTTCAAAAATGTACTTCTAGTAAAGTTATCCAGTAAAGAAACTTTGGAGATCACTGAGCTAGGCATAGACTTGGGTCTCAAGTGTGCAAGAACGTCCCCTAGACCCAATATAGGGTATAGACGCATTGGTGCTTGATATTATTGATTCATTTGTAAAGCAGGTTGTTACTATGCATTATATTTCTGTCCATTTCCAGTGAGTTTTAAAGGAGTAGACTATGATTTGGAGTGTTTTATCTAGTGAATTATTTGACCTGGATATTGTGGAATATTTACTCATGACGGTGTAGAGTATGTACCGTTCAGCATCATGTCACTGATGGATGGATTACATAACCTGCAGCCTCATATGAGTGGATGGCCTCCTGCCACTAGGCTCAGCTGGTTCACAGGCCAATGCCATCATAGAGGATCTAGAAAGGATGCCCTTTTAGTGCCACAGTCATTCAGTTTGCTTCCTCCAGCCATCAAATCTCAGCCAGTAAACTGTAAGGAGTGACAATGTGGCACCGTAATAGCACAAAGGACAATGCTGAGTGACTAGCAGTAAATAATCAGCTTATTCCCATTGCAGAAACATCCACAGCCAGGTGGAAATTGTTGTTGCTGATAAGTGCTGTCAAGTCGGTTCCAACTCCTAGCCACCCTGTATAGGGTTTCCAAGGAGTAGTCGGTGAGTTTGAACTGCCAACAGTCTAGTATTTAGCCTACAGTGCCACACCAGAAACCATGAAAAATATGAATTGGACAAAAGTGAGCAACTGAATTCAGTCTGAATATACTCAAGCATGAATACGTTCTGATTCTCTAAGCAGGATAGCTCTTCAAAGTACCTAGTGTTGTGAAAACCACCTGTGCTGACACTTTGACCCTCTCTGAAATCACACCATTAGTATTTCACTTCTTTGATTAAGCACAGACCTCTTCAGGTGTCCGCTTTAGAAAAGCAATACTCTGTAAAGAGTCCACAACCTCTTAGTGAGCCCCAGCCCATTACCTGAGTTCTGGCATGTTAGGCCAGCTGGCATGGTAGGATAAGCACTGGACTACTAACCACAGAGCACAGGGTAGGCAGTTAAAATCCACCAACCGCTCTGTGGGAGAAAGATGAGACTCGGCTCCTGTAAAGATTCACTGCCTAGGGTCACTAAGAGTCGGGATAGACTCAATGACAGTGGTGTTTATTTATTTTTCACTGTGGGAACGTTCTGGGACAGTATTAGGGCTCTGGGCATGTTGGGAAGGGAACTTTGAAGAGGTGATGAGCTATTAGGGGTTGGGAAAAGAGAAAAAGCAGAGAGAGGAGGGTGCCAATGGCCAATTTCAAGGGCTTCTGTTTTGCAGAGTCTGATTTTAATCCTTTACACAGCAAACCAGTTGCTATCAAGTCGATTTCCCAACCCCTGGTGCCTCCATGCATGACAGAGTAGAATGGCCTGTACTTCACAGGGTTTGGAATGGCTGTGACCTTTTGGAAGTGGATTTCCAGCCTTTTCTTCAGAGGTGCCGCTGGGTGGATTTGAACTGTCAGCTTTTTGGTTAGTAGCCATGCATGTAGCTGTTTGTGTCATTCAGGGATTCCTTTTAACCCTTTAGTGCAGATCTAAATTAGAGTATGTCAACACTGAATTTACCACAATCCACTGGACTTGTATAGGAATCGTATCTTTCAGAATTAATTCAGTATCATACAATATACAAGAAGCCCCAATAAACACAGTTAATCCTCGTGGTTCAAGGCACCAGGCATCTGCCTGTGGGTTGTCGACGGAGAATCTGGGACTCAGATCAGAGCCTTCTCTGAAAATCACACCCATTTTCTTATCAATTACAGATATACAAGAGACAGGAAGGGTGAATTTCTAGAAAGAATAGAAAAATACTCTTCAAAGCACAAAATTGCTGTGATTGAGGATTAGCTGCCACACATTTCACAGGGTCCCATTTCTCATTGTTATTGTGGGTGATTGAGCAATGACCACTCTGATGAAATCTTTTTGATGATTTCATTTCTGATGTTCACCTGCCTGCTAGTTCAGCAAACTGACACATCTGTTCAATAACACCCCCTCCCAACATCTGATTGATTCAGTAGATCCAGTGGGGTGGGAGGGGGAAATCAAAGCAGTTTGACAAAATGTGCTTTTTTGATAGAATTTATCAGTCACTAGCTAAATTGATAGGTTATTTTTAACTGGAGTTTTTATTTTGTTTTCAGAAATAACAAGTTAGCTCTTTTACTAAAAAGACCAGGTTTCTAATCGACTTGGCTGGTTACGCTGACACATATCTGATATGACATCAATTGACTAAACTGATGGGAATTTGAATGAGTTCAGTCAAAATGTTTGAATCTATCAGCAGGGAGTGCCAGCCAATCTTTGCTCTGGAGAAAGTACTCAAGTGTCTGCATTTTGCAGTGAGGAAGCATAAGCCATTTGGCCTGAAGATACTAAAAACTGATCCAAGGGGAGAAATCTCTGAAAGTACCTGAGTGAGTTTTTGAATCTTCTGACCTCTTGCAAGAACCTGTATTTCTCAAGGAAAGACAAACTTGTGTGGCCAATCACAGTTTTTTAAGTGTCTGGGGAGGCATTCCACCAATGATCTGTAACTAACCCATCCTTGGGACAAAGGCAGAGCTGGCCAATGGAAAGCCATGCAGTAGGTGAAGGGGAAGCCCTGGGTGGTGCAAATGGTTTACATGCTCAGCTGTTAACTGGAAGGTTGGCGGTTCAAGTCCACCCAGAGGCAGCTCGGAAGAAAGGCCTGGCAATCTCTAACTCCAAAACAATCAGCCACTGAAAACCCTATGGAGCATAGTTCTACTCTGATACTACATGGGGTCACTATCAGTCGGAGTCGACTTGTGGGCAACTGGATGAATGGATGAGGTAAAGGGGGTTGTCAGCTTCCTATGATTCATTTTTCTGCCAACCTGCCACACCTCAAACCCCGTTTTGCTACCAGTGTGTCGAGTGGCCTCATAACCTCTGGTCCCCATAAGGAGGGGGCAACAAGTCACTCTGCTCCCTAGCTCTCCCCAAAAGGGATTAATGATGTTTTTACAAGGCACTGAGAGCAGTTGAACAACCTACTACCTTGCAGGCATTGTGCTGAGCATGTTACACATAAAGGAGCTTTGGTAGCATAGTGGTTATGAGTCGGGCTGCTAACCTCAAGGTCAGCAGTTCG
>NW_006408533.1:30856486-30900024 GCF_000296735.1 Chrysochloris asiatica | reverse complement strand
TCCAGGTCACGTGGGTATCATTTGCAAGTGTATGAGCACCTGTGCATATATCCTCTCTTCCCGTTAGTTGGTAGCTCCACTTTCCTCTCGAGTCCTCTGTGGCCATGCCACTGACTCTGGGCCCAAGAGTCCCCAGGTCTCTTCACAATGCTTGCCAGCCGGGTCCCCAACTGGGTCCACAGAAGTCCACTGAACATTGTAGTGCTTAGCTTGCTGCTTCATTGCTGCTTTTACCCCCACTTCCCCCCATTGGTGCTGTGTTTGGTCACCAATCAGAGAATGCATTTCCGTTGAGTCTTAGTCTTGGAAGGGGGTCTGCGTTGAGAGGACCTGGCCACTTGTGGCTTTTTTGATCATTCAGGAACTAAGCCTCCTTGTAATTAAAAAACAGCTGAGACCATACATTGACAGAGAGCTGTCAGAGGTTCAAGCTGGATTTAGACAAAAATATGGAATAAGGGACATTATTGCTGACATCAGATGGATTTTGACTGAAAGCAGAGAATATCAGAATGTTGGTTACCTGTGTTTTATTGACTATGAAAAGGTTTTCAATTATGTGGATCATAACAAGCTATGGACAACATTGCAGAGAATGAGCATTCCAAAACACTTAATTGTGCTCATGAGGAACCTGAACATAGACCAAGAGGCAATTGTTCGAATTGAATAAGGAAACTGTGAATGGTTTAAAATCAGGAATGGTGTGCATCAGGGTTGTATTCTTTCACCATACTTATTCAATCTGTATGTTGAGCACATAATCCAAGAAGATGGGTTAGAAGAAGAAGAACGTGTTGGAGTTGGAGGAAAACTCATTAACAACCTGTGATATGAAGATGATACAATCTTGCTTGCTGAAGTGAAGAGGACTTAAAATATTTATTGATGAAGATCAAAAAACCATAGATTTCTCTATAGATTGCATGCACCTCAATGTAAAGAAAACAAATATCCTCACCATTGGGCCAATAAACAATATCCATATAAATGGAGAAAAGATTGAGGTTGTCAAGACTTCATTTTGCTCAGATCCACCATCAACACTTATGGAAGCAGCAGTCGGGAAATCAGATGACATAATGCATTAGGCAAATCTGCTGCACAAGACCTCTTTAAAGTGTTCAAGAGCAAAGATGTCTTAATTTGAGGACTAAAGTTTGTCTGACCCAAGCTATGGTATTTTCAGTAACTTCATATGCAAATAAGAAGCTCTGGTAGTGTTGTTGTTGTTGTTGTTAAGTGCCGTCGAGTAGGTTCTGACCCATAGCGAACCTGTGTGTAGCGTAGTGGTTACAAATTGGCCTGCGAACCACAAGGTCAGCAGTTCGAAACTACTGGCTGTTCTGCAGGAGAAAGATGAGGCTTTCTGCTCCCTCGGAAATCCTACGAAAATCCTCAGAAACCCTGCACAGGGTTGCTATGAGTTGGAACCGACTCCATGGCACATAACAACAACAACAACAACAACAACAACAACAACAGATGCAAATGGAAGTTGGACAGTGAATGAGGAAGACTGTAAAAGAATTGATGCTTTTGGGTTATGGTGTTGGAGAAGAATGTTAAAAGTACCATGGACTGCCAAAAGAACAAACCAATATGTGTTTTAAAAGTACAATTAGAATGATCATTAGAAGCCAGGAGGGCTAGACTTCGTCTCTCATACTTTGGACATTTTATCAGGAGGGATCAGTCCCTGGAGGAGGATATCATATTTGGTAAAGTGGAGGGTCAGTGATAAAGAGGAAGACCCTCAGCGAGATAGACTGGCACAGTGGCAGCAGCAATGGGCTCAAGCGTAAAAATGATTGTGAGGTTGGCACAGGACTGGGCAGTGTTTTGTTCTGTTGTGCATAGGGTTGCTATAAGTTGATACCAACTCGATGGCACCTAACAACAACAATTGTAAGCTTTCTTGGCTGAAGCTTCGAGCTGAAGTTTGGGTAAATTTTTGATGGATTTGGTTTGATCTGGGCAGTGAATGGGGCTCAAGTAGGTCCTTGGTACCAGAAAGATGGAAACCCTTGGCATCAGACACATCATCTGTGTGTCCTCCTTCCATATGTATGACAGTGCAGGCGCTGATGTTGACGCTGATGGCTCAGAACTTTTAGCCAGTCCTTTCATAGCAGAATCCTCTTGTATAAGATCTAAGAAAATGCTGCCAGTAGAGTCTGAGGAAACACAAGCCACTGTTGTTGTTGTCCACCATCAAGTCCACCCCTGACTCATGGAGACCACATGCAAAAGACTACTCAGTCGTGGGTCATTCCCATGATCAGTTGCAAGTTGGATCATTGTGATGTGATCCATGGGATCTTCATTGGCTGATTTTCAGATTGCCAGGTCTTTTTTCCTAGTCTATCATAGTCTGGATGCTTTGCTGAAATCTGTTCAGCATCATAGCAATAGGCAAGCCTCCACTGACAGGCAGATGGTGGCTATGCATCAGGAGCACTGGCCAGGAATCAAGTGCAAGTATCCCACAGTCAAGGTGCTAAGTCATCCACTGATGCTGCCCCTCACAGTCACTCCAGGTCAGCAGGAAAGGCTGCGAGTTTGAGTGTTTGATCATCCTGAGTCCTTTGAGAAAGTCTATCAAGATTATGTCATTGGAATAAAAAAGCAAATCAGAACGAAACACACAAAGCCCCCAAAAGTCACCATAGACTGAGCCTCTCTCTCTGTCTTGGATTTAATTCACTCAGCTCTGGTAGCATAGTGGTTACAAATTGGGCTGTGAACCACAAGGTCAGCAGTCCAAAACTACCAGCTGTTCCGTGGGAGAAAGATGAGGTGTTCTGCTCCCGTAAAAGACTACAGCCTTGGAAACCCTGTACAGGGTCACTATGAGTCGGAACCGACTCCATGGCACACAGCCACCACCACCATCTGATCCCCTTGGAAGTCACAAGTATTACTGTGAGAACGCGTTTGCAGCCATCACAGAAATGTGTTTAAACACATTTGTTTGAAATAAACACATGCATGTAGGAACTGGAATCCAAGTAGCAATACTTTTTGACTCACCCTCATAAATACAAGTCAAGCTTTAGTATTAGTGGATTCTGTAAATGCAAATTCACCTGCTTGTTAAAATCTATCTGTATGCCCCAAACCAATACTTGCAGCATTGCTGTGGTCACTTACAGACATGCATGTTGTTGTTCAGTGCCATCAAGTCAGTTCTGATTCATAGCGACCCTGGATAGGGTTTCCGAGGTGCGGCTGTTGACTTTGAACTGCTGACCTTGCAGACATGTGTCGAGTGGTGAAAAATGTGAGTGACTGTGTGTTCCCAGCTGAGCATGAAGCAGGCTGTGCTCTGCCTTCTGGTTTCAGCCCACAGGCTGTAAACAAGTATTCTTTTTCACAGTCTATTTAGTGCCACATTGTCACATTCTTGTGCTTTTTGTGGATGATTTTATTGTTAAAATAGCCCTCAAGCATAGTGGTGAAGTGCTGTCTAGTGTTCTGAGCGCAAGGCTGTAATGTGCCTTATGGAGAAAATACGTGAGTTAGATAAGCTTCAGCCAGGCAGGAATTATAGCACTGCTGGCTGTGAATTCAATGCTAATAAACTAACAATATCTGCTAAATAGGAAATGCAGTGGCTCCATAAGATAAGCACTGGACTGTGAGCCACAAGGCCAGTGGTTCAAGCCCACCATCATTCCATGGGAGAAAAATGAGGCTTTCTGCATCTGCAAAGATTTACAACCTCGGAAATCCTATACGGGGTCACTATGAGTTGGAACCAACTAATAGAAATTAACAACAACAACATACGTTAAATAAGGGGTCTTGAAACAGAAACACACATTAGGCAAAGTTATATATTTTTTTGCTTATAAAAATCTTGTCACCAGAGATTCATAGGACCCAAACACTGTGTTCCTGGAGCAAAGGTTCAGTATTTGTTAATTCAGTCTTTAAGATAACTATCTCAAGGAAGGAGCATCAATTGTACCTCTAACCCACTACCATCAAGTTGGTTCTGACTCACAGCCACCTTGTATAGGGTTTCTGAGGCTGTGAATCTTTACAGGACCAGAAAGCTTCGTCTTTGTCTCATGGGGCAGTTGGTGGGGTTTGAACGCTTGACCTTGAGGTTAGCAGTCCAGTGCTTAACATACACCACCACCAGGGGTCCTTAACTATACCTTACGTCTTTATTTTTCCCCCTTCCACAGTGCTACCATGTGGCAGGCTGAGTGATGAGGGCCTTGCCTAAGGCCAGACAGCCAGGAGAGGTGGTCTCAGTTCAATGGTGCAGGTTGGCTCCCTCACATTCTCTGGCTTCCTACCAGACCTTGTGGTGCTGAACCCCTTGAGGCGAGGCTGCCAGGTCTAACGGAATTAGGGAAAGCAGAAGGAGAAATGAATCTGAGGAGCCATATAAGTGGGTTAAAGTCTCAGCCTTCGATCGCTTCCATTTTCTAACATCATCAATCTGATCAAATGACCGGGAGTTCACTCACCTGCAAACTGAGGATGGTGGTACTGCCCTTCGCTTAGAAAGCCCTTTTCCTGGGTTTGTTTTATGCTCTTGGGCTACTTAACCATGATATCTTTGAATGTGCTTGGTAAATGAAGTTCCTGAGAAAAGGGGCAGGGGGGTTTTGGACCCTTGCTCTTGGGCTCACACAGCGAAGTCTTACCTCCCTAGGTGAGGTCTGGACCACCGACTCCCTGACTTCTGGTGCCCAGGACCACCTAGACATTTACATAGAAGTCATTACTCTCTCAGGAGCCCTGGTAGCGTGGTGGGTTATATGTTGGGCTACTAACTGCAAGGTGGGTGGTTGAAATCCCTAGCCACATGGAAGGAAGATGAGACTGTCTGCTCCCGTAAAGATCTGTTGTTGTTAGGTGCCCTCATAATGACCTCATGCACAGCGGGAGGAAACACTGTCTGACCCTGCGCCATCCTCACAGTTCTTGTTACTCTTGAGCCTAATCCTGCTGCCACTGTGCCAATTCAACTCAGTGCGGGCCTTGCTCTTTTTTGCTGACCCTTTGCTTTACCAAGCATGATGTCATTCTTCAGGGACTGGTCCTTGGAAACTGGGATGGTAATGACGAATTCAAGAGGAAGGGCATAGCTTTCATTGTCAAAAAGAACATTTCAAGATCTATCTTGAAGTACAAGGCTGTCTGTGATAGGATAATATCCATATTGTTAACAAGGAAGACCAGTTAATATCACTATTATTCAAATGTATATACCAACCACTAAAGCCATAAAGTTTTATAGTCTCGGAAATCTTAAGTAGCAGTTCTACTGTGTCCTACAGGGTCACCATGAGTCAGAATGGAGAGATGGCAGTGGGTTGTTTGGGTTTACCACTTACATACATCACAAAGACCTTGGGGATGGCATCTTCAAGTGAGCAAGCAAGAACTTAGTGTTAAGTAGTTACTTGCCCATGTGGGTTATCTCTGCCACTCTTGACCCATCCCAATGGATTATCCAGACCCCCCTCTTCCCTGTGTGAAATGATCTACTGACAGACAGATAAAAAGACCTTTGAGACCCTGGCATTGGAAAGGGCTGAGATAGGGAGACAGCAGAGAGTCAATGCGCTGAGGGGGGCAGCCCCAGCATGTCTTTTCATGGTTCTTGGTTGAGTCACATGATTTTTGGGAGCCCTAGGTACTTTGCTTTAATAGCCCCTTCCTCCAAAAATCATATTTTATGATTGCGTCAGTATCAAGATCTATGAGTTTTTTTCCTTCTGATTTTAAAAGAAATGATAGCATTCAAGTGAGCCCCTAATAATATCCTGGGACCTAGGCACTGTGCTTGCTTTGACCAATCAGTACCTCCCTCTGCCCTGGGTACAGGAAAGTGAGTCTAGCATAGCAATGGGCATCAGGAGACCCTTATCCTGAGCTTCTGAACAATAAGCTATATGACCACTGACCAGTCTCTGTGCCTCTCATAGCTTCTCCATCTTTCTAAGGAGGGGAGGGACTGGACCATCCCTCTGAGGTCTCCCCACACTAACTCCTCAAGCTTCTTACTAAAGCTTTCAGACATTTTGCCTCAATTTAGGTCTCTTACTCTAAGGAAGAACCGACTTGCTGGTACTTAACAAACAACAACCCCGAGGAAAGACTTTTACTCCAACAACAGTATTAAAACCTGCTTTCCTTTTCTGGATCTCCCTCTCCCATCCAATCACATTTTGGTGTGTGCAGCCAGTGATTTCCAAAATGTGGCCATAAAGCCATAATGAGTATGGAGACACCAATGTGAAAACGACAGAGCGAAAGTCATAAACATTCAAATAAATATATAAATATAAACAAGTCTATAAACCAAACCCTGGAGGTATTTTAAATGCATAATCCAGCATTTATATCTCTTACTTTGCACAGCAGAACTTTCAAAGGAAATTCATTTAATTCTATTGCTCACACCCTGAATCCCCATCCAGGGGCAATCGCTAATAACCAGCACAATTACGGCCGCTTCCTGATCCAGGGTTCATTTTAGAAACTCATTCTTGAATTCATTATCATGCTGGAAATGAGGTGAATCTGCAGCAGACACGGCCACACGACTATCCCTCTTGTACTGCTTCTAGTTGGGTTCACTGAGATGCATGCCATAGATCTTGCCCCAGCTTGCTCTATTACAAAAGTAGTTACACCCCAACCCTACACCTGAATTGGAGTCACTGGATGGTGCAAAGGCTTAATATGCTTGGCTACTAACTGAAAGTTTGGCAGTTCAAGTCCACATGAAGGTAATTCAGAAGAAAGGTCCGGTAAACTACTTCTCCCAAATTGGCATTGAAAACCCTTTGGAGCACATTCTGCTCTGACCCATATGGAGGCACCATGAGTCAGAACTGTAGCGGCAACTGCTTTAAAAATAAATAAATAAATAAATAAAATCAACAAAACCTTGATTACTTGGCTTGGTTTAAGGAAACATGTCTGAAGTTAGGAAGGGACCAGAGAGCACTCTACTTTGTTATGGGCTTGGTGCGGGGAAGCACACCTCCCTTGGAGTAACTTCCAGCCTGAACACAGAGCTGTCCATGAGCCAAGAGCCCTTCTGAGCACTTTCTATGAATTTCCTCAATTCATTCTTATGATAACCTCAGTACAGAATTTATGGAGACAGAGCACAAACTGCAATGCAGGGCCCTTGTTCAGGTGGGGCACAGGTGGGGGAATGTACCCTTATGGAAAAACTAGAAACTGGTTTTCTTTCTTCCATAGTCTCTCTCTCTCTCTTGACCTGTTATAGACCCTGCATAAGAGCAGGAGGTGAAACAGGACTGTCTGAGAGTTTGAATGACAAAGCTTTTTGTCCCTTCATTCAACCAGTATTAATGCAACATGCACTTTGAGCCAGATACAGACTGGTGGTTCAAGTCTACCTGGAGGCACCATGGACAAAAGACCTGGTTATTTGCTGAGTTCCACTTGAAAGCTGTAGGGAGCTGATGAAGGGGCTTAGCATGCAAAGAGCCAGTGAATTCTATTGACTGAGAGGATTTAGAGACAGGGAGGCCAGTTAGGAGGCTATTTCTGGAGTCTACGTGAGAAGTGACGAGGTTGTGAAAGCATCCGGACTTAGAGATCTGCTCAAGGTTTAGAAGGAATCGGTGGACCAGGCTCCAGAGCTGCTTGAGGAGTGGGGACATTGGGGACAGTAGATGGGTCCCACAGTAGAGGAGGGGGCGGAGGGGTTTGGTCAGTATGGGGGAAGTGATAAGTTTATTGATGTGGCCACTTGGTTAGGCTATATTTCCAGTTATTCAGTCAAACACTAATCTGGATGTTATGTGAAGGTCTTTTGTAGATATGATGAACAAAGTTTGACTTTAAGAAGGGAGACTAGATAATCTGGGTGGGCCTGATCTCATCAGTTGAAAAGCTTTGAAAGTAGAGCTGAAGTTCTCTGAGAAAAGAGAGAAGAAAAAAAAAATAAAAAAATCCCCTAGTTAAAGAGCCGCATTAGCCAAGCATTCCAGTCTGCTTTTCCTGATGGTCTACCAGGTGTGGCGCTGTGTGTTAATGCACCAGACTGCAAAGCCATTTGAACTACAAGGTTGGTGGTTCAAGTTCACCAGCTGTTCCTTGGAAACTTTATACAGTGTCGTTATGGATCAGAATCGACTTGATGACACTTAATGACAACAACCCTATACATGATTTGCCTAGCTAACCTCCCAAAATCATATAAACTCCCTTGGAATACATTTCTTAGTTATCTCCTGGAGTTCCTGGGTAGTGCAAATGATTAACACCTGTGGCTAACCATAATGTTGGAAGTTCGAGTTCATCCAGAGGTACCTTACAAGAAAGGCCTGGTGATCTGCTTCCAAAAAACCAGCCACTGACAACCCTACTCTGACACACATGGGGTCACCGTGAGTTGGAATTCACTCTCCTGATGGTTCTGGTTCTCTGGCTGAACCCTAACTGATTATACAGGACCTCTGACAGAAATCAAAGCAGGCCTCTCACCGGAGGCAGGTCTCTTCCCCTGGCTCCTTTATCCAGAGCCTTGAGGAGTAGGCAGGCTGCGAAGATGAGGCTCTCCGGGGAACAGAAGCAGGGTCCCTCCTGTCCTGTACGTGCGCACAAATGCACACGCTCATCATGAGACCTTTTTGTTCAGTTCCTGGACAGTGAATTCCCTTTAGGATTAATATATCACAGGGAAAGCCTGCTTTGCTAACTGTCCTTCCTTCCCATCCAATCCGAATCTCTCCGCAGCCCAATGAAGGTTGGAAATGCACCCCCAGTGTTTCAGTGAAGATCCTGCTCTGTCTGCATATGCTTCTATTCACCCAAAACTCGGGGAGTCCCGGGGCCGAGATCCATTTTATTCCAGGTAGTCATGTCAATTTCCACTGCTTCCAACAGGCTTTCAAACTCATAGAGAGGACTTGGTAAGCCGAACATTTTCACGTGATTTACTCACATTAATGAATTTATGCTACCACGGTGAGGCAGGAGAGGACAACTGGGTGTACAGGTAGAGTCCCACGGAGGGTTAAAGAGGAGAAGTAAGTGGAGGGAAGACAGGGTCGTCAGGATCACTGCAGCCCCTCCGAGGGCACTGACTTCCTTGACAAAGCAGCGGGAACAGATACTGTCTTCCTGCCGGCAATGGTTGGTTTTCAGTTTCCTGGCTGAAACCTCTGCCCCACTCAAAGGAGGACCCCATGGAGGCAGGAGCTCTGAATTCACCTCTGATTGCTGGGGAGCAGAGCAAAACCTCCTTCATGAGTGTGCTGGGGCAACCGCTGGACGGTGGATCCCAGCACTGAGTCAGGTGAGCAGACCCAGTGGGGACACTGCCTAACTTAACATGTTGGTGTGGAAGGGAGAGAGGCTGGGAGGGGCAGAGCACCTGATGTAAAAAAACCCTGGTGGCACAACACTTAAGTGCTTAGCTGCGAACTGAAAGGTTGTTGGTTTGAAGGCATTCAGTTGGAAAAAGTCCTAAAGAGCTGCTCCTATAAAGATTATATCCTAGTAAACCCTATGGAACACATCGACTCTACGACATGAGCAGAATCAACTCGAAGGCACGGAACATCAACGTTACTACTGCGAATTGCTGTCAAGTTGGCTCGGACTTATACAAGGTGACCCCCGTGAGTAACAGGGTAAAGTGTCCGGTTCTGCATCATCATATGGGTGGTAGTTTGAGTCCATTGTTGTGGTCACTGTGCCAGTCCATCTCATGTAGGGTTGCCCTGGTCTTCACTGGCCCTCTACTTTACCAAACATGATGCTTCTCCAACAACTAACTCCTACTGTTGGCAGTCTGAAGAATCCTGGTGCGGTGCTGTAGGATTGGCACCAGACTTCAAACCACCAGGTTCACAGTTCAAATTCACCAGCTGCTCCTTGGAAACCCTATACAGGGTTGCTATGAGTTGGAACTGACTTGATGGCATTTAACAACAACACAACAACAACAACACTGACAGTCTGAAGTAAGTGAGTCAATGTCTTGGACATTGTTCTGTGACCCATAGGGTTATTAGCCGTACTGGCTAATTTTTTTTCGAAGTAGATTGTCAGACCTTTCTTCTTAGTTTGTCTTAGTCTGGAGACGCCATTGCTATCTCTTCACTGAGGGTGACCCAACTAAGATTTGAAATTCCAGTAACATAACTTCCAACATACGAATAACACACAAGCTACTACAGTACTGCAATCTGACAGAGGAGCGGTGGGAGTAGCTGATGCATGCCAGGAAACGTGCGAGAGTCTTTGTGGACACTAATCTTTACGGCAACCCTGTGAAGATTATTATTAGAGATGATTACTAGTATTTTATTTTTTTATAGAAGGGGAAACTGAGGTTCTGCAGGCTTTATGGTCTTTGCTCTTTCATTTACATGGAGGACAGGGATGTCAAAGCCTGAAGCTTGGTGGAGACTGTGTGCCCAGTTCAGTTAATGGTTACATGTAAAGATAGTTCCTTGTTGTTAAGTGCCAATTCTGACTCATAGAGACCCTGCACAGGCTTTCCAAGGCTGTAAATATCTACACAAGCTGATGGTCACTTCTGTCCCTGTGAGCAGCTAGTGGGCTCAAACCAACAAGCATTCTGTTAGCAACTAAGTGCTGAACCACTACATTATGTTGGCTACTGTAAATTCCTTAGAACGGCATCACTGAAATCATTCTTTAGCTCCTTTTTATTGAATGCCTGTGTCTTGCATATCATTTTGCTTGTTATTTTAATAAATATGCAAGCATATTAAAAGGGTGTAAAGCATACTAATATTTTTATAATACAAGGGAATAATTTAAAAAGCCAGTTGTACAGTTGAGGAGCTGGCTGAATACATGAGCTGATCAGATTTTTGGGGTGATTAAAGGTAGAAAGGTTTCAGGGGAGAACAAAAGTCTGGGCAGGTCTGGAAGAAGGAAAGAAGTTTGTTTAGGTAGAAAGCAGCAGTGATTTTTGGAGGAAAGGTGAAGTCTCACAGAGATGGGAGGAAGATGTGTGTATGTGTAATTGTGTGATAGGTAGGGAGACTCAGTAAGGACAGTGATTGCCCAATGGAAGCCAGTTCTGACTGAGGTGTGTCTTCTCCTGAGGGTGGTCAAGTCAGCGTAGTGGGGAGCCAGCAAGCCTGGGTATGGGACTTTGGTAACCAGAATTGGCTTCTTACCTGAAGTCCAGAATTCAGAGCTAGAAGACATCTGGTTCTGCTTCCAGTCTATCAGGCTAGTAAATATTATCCCAGTTTTTATAAAGAAGAGACAAATCATGTGCCAAGCATTGCAATGTGCTCTTCCGTTGCCCACCCTACTGTCCTGGTGCCTTCTGTTAGTAGAGGCAACAACTAGTCAAGGAGAGAGAGGGCAGAAGGGTGTCAGGAAGGAAATGAGAGGTGAGTAGGACTTTGCAAGCCTAAAGATAGAACAGAACAAAACAAAGACAGTTTGGAGGGCTACTCATGAAGCTGGTAGAGAAGGTCTACAGTGCCATCTTTTGCTGGAGGAGGCTATGGGTTACTTTGCTTTCTTTTCTTTCCTGTCCCATGCACTGGTGCCCTTGAGCCCTGGGTGTAATGTTAAAATATTCTGTGATGTGATTTGCATATCCCCCGAGCATAGTTCCTAATACTGTGCATCCTTTTGCCCTACAGCCTGGTACCATGGGTGTGAGTTGTCTGTTCTGTGGTCCTTCTCAAACTCTTTGCTCTAAAAGTTATTGATCTTAGGTGCTGTCAAGTTGGTTCCAGCTCACAGGTACCCTCTGCACAACAGAATGAAACTCTGCCTGGTCCTGTGCCATCCTCACAATTGTTATGTTGGAGCCCACTACTGCTGCCACTGTGTCAATCCTTCTCATTAAGGGTTTTCCTCTTTTTTGCTGACCCTCCACTTTACCAAGCACGGTGTCCTTCCTGGCAGCATGTCCAAAAGTACAAGACACAAAGTCTTATCCTCTTCGCTTCTAAAAGGCACTCTGACTATACTTCATCCAAGACAGATTTGTTTGTTCTTCTGGCAGTCCATGGTATTTTCAATACTCTTCACCGACATCATATTCAAATGCATGAATTCGTCTACAGTCTTCCTTATTTACTGTCCAACTTTCACATGTATATGAAGTGATTGAAAATACCATGGCTTGGGTCAGGTGCACCTTAGACCTCAAAATCACATCTTTGCTCTTTAACACTTTAAAGAGTTGTTTATTATTTTTTTTTTTTTGCAGCAGATTTGCTGAATGCAATATGTTGTTTGATTTCTTGACTGCTACTTCCGTGAGTGTTGATTGATTGTGGATCCAAGCAAAATGAAGTCTTTTACAACTTCAATCTTTTCTCTGTTTATCCGATGTTATTTATTGATTCAGTTGTGAGGATTTTTCTTTTCTTTACATTGAGGTGTAATCCACACTCACTGACAAGTGTAGTCTTTGATTTTTGCAAGTGTTTCAAGTTCTCTTCACTTTCAGCAATCAAGGTTGTATCATTTGCGTATCTTAAGGATATGCTATTGAATTCTGATGCTATGCTCTTCTTCATATAATTCATCTTCTCAGATTATTTGCTTAGCTTTGCTGTTACTGTTGTTAAGTGCCACTGAGTCAGTTCCGGCTCATAACAACTTTGTATAGGGTTTTGAGACTGTAAATCTTGGTGGGAGCCAAAAGCCTCATGCTTCTCCCATGGAGCGGCAGGTGGGCTCTATGTGCCGCCCTTCTGGTTCACAGCCATGTGGAGCCACCATGCTCAGCACCCAGATTTAATAGGCATGGTGAAAGAATACAGCCCTGATGCACGCCTTTCCTGATTTTGAATCATCCACTATCTCCTTGTTTTGTTAGAACAACTGCTTCTTGGTCTACGCACAATGAAGTTTTCTGGAATCCCCATTCTTTGCAATGTTAACCCATTGTTTGCTCTGGCCCATGCAGTCAGATGTCTTTGCAGAGTCAATAAAGCACAAGTAAACATCTGTGTGGTATTCTCTGGTATTCTCATTTCAGTCAAGATCCATCTGACATCAGCATGATATCCCTTATTCCATGTCCTCTTCTGAGTCTGACTTGAATTTTTGGCAGCTCTCTGTAGATGTACTGCTACAATCGATTTAAAATTATCTTCAGTAAACTTTTACTTGCATGCAATATTAATGACATTATCTTGTAATTTCTGTATTCTCTTAGGTCACCTTTCTTTGGAAAGGGCACAAATATGAATTTCTCCCAATCAGTTGGCCAGGTAAGTTGTCTTTTAAAACTCTTGGCAGAGATGAGTGAGTGCCTCCAGTGCTGCATCAGTTTATTGAAACATTTCAATTTGCATTCCATCAATTGCTAGAGACGTGTTTTCCCAGTCCCTTCAGTGTGGCTTGGGCTTCTTCCTTCAGTACAGTAGGGTCTTGATCATATGCTACCTCTTGAAATGGTTGCGCACCGATAAATTCTTTATGGGACAGTGATTATGAATGTTCCTTTCATCTCCTTTTGATACTTTCTGCATCATTCAACATTTTGCCCTTTGTTGTTGTTTCTGTTAGGTGCCATCGAGTCGGTACTGATGCATAGCCACCCTGTGCGAGGCAGAACTGATGGTAGATACAAACCATACATAACTGTTTCAGCTTCATGGTGATTTAAAGATAGACTTAGAAACCGGACTCAGCCTAATCTGGGGATTGCCTGTGTTGGGTATATTATATCCCAGTGTGAAGGAGTTCTGGTGGTGCATATAGTTAAGTGCCTGACTGTTAACCCACCCAGTGTCTCCTCCAGAGAAAGACCTGGTGATTGGCTTCATAAAGGTTGCAGCCAAGAGAACCCGATGAAGGCCATTCTAGTCTATCACATGGGGTTACTATGAGTTGAAATCAATTTGATGACACTTAACAATAACACATTCTGATTTGTAAAATAAATTGTTAAAATTAAGTCGACTCTTCACTTTTTTGATTCAATGGACTTGATTTTTTTTAACTAAAAAATGTATAATTATATATGTGACTCGCATTGACGACTCACACTATATTTCTATAGGACTGTGCTGACCTTGATCAGTGGCTCTTCAATGGATCTTTCAGTTACTTGAAAGAGTCCTTACAGGCTCCAGAGAGCCTTTTTGGACTTTGTCAGGTTGGAGATTGGATCTGGGGAGCGTCTTGTTTATTGCCAACAATCTTCAAAGGAGTAGCCCCACCTTGTTGCCCACCTACTCTGTGTTTCATCCTTATAAGGGATTATTTCAGTAGTCTTCAGAGGACTAGTAAAGTTCACAGAGGTTGAGAGTAACTAACCCAGATGTGGACCTGGACTTGTGCTATCTTTGGGGCTAGCCCATCCCTCCTGCCTCCAGTTTCCAGAGAGAACCAGACAGAAGAGGCCAGGGTTCAAGTGTTACCCTTGCTGCTCCCAGATGTCTGCTTCTCTTGGCTGTGCAAGGTCTCAGAGCTGCAGTGATACATGGCAGTATGCTTTGGCTAAGGAGCAGAATCTGGGGGACTAGGTACCCACTTTCTAGACTCAGGTCTCTCGCAGAATGCTTGGTCACTGAGAGAATGAACCTTCCTGTAATCACTTCCTAATATGGTGATTGGAGATGGGGTTCCTGGGTTCACAGGGTGACTGTGTTTCTATGTCATTCAACCTTCAGTTGAAATGAAACTGGCTCAGTCTCATCACTTGATATGTAGCATTGGCAACCACAACATTGACATATTTAGACATAGTCAGACACTTAGCTGGGCTTATTTTTACTTTCATTGTACAAGTTTTTTTTTTTTTTTTTTTTTTAATAAACTCATAGACTGGGAAGGGGAGGGAGGGAGAGACTGAAAATCATCTAATCTTCTCATTTTACATGTCAAACAAACAAACTGAACACGAAAGGTGAACTGTAGGCCCAAATGTTCCCAGTAAGAATGTGGAGACTGCCACCATTGGCCCAATTCCTTGTGATCAGCAAACTTCCTCCCAGGTTATAAGGGAGGCATTTGGTGCTGCCTGTTCCTGACCCCAGTGATGACTGTACATGAATCACTGCCCCTAGCATGGAGATGGAGTCCTGATGTGGCGCTGTAGGATAAGCACTGATGCTAACCACAAGGTTGGCAGTTCAAATTCACCAGCTGCTCCTTGGAGACCCTATATAGGGTTCCCGTGAGTTGGGAATGACTTGACAGCATTTAACACCAACAGTTGTTAAGAGCTAAATTTTAAGAGCTAAAATTAAAAAACCCAACCCACTACCATCGAGTCGATTCCGTCTCATAGTGACTCTATAAGTGCCTCCAAGAATATAGATCTTTATGGGAGCAGACAGTAGCATCGTGGATATGGAGATATTGAACTCTCTGTTCCTTTGTTACCTGGTTCTTGCCAGTTGCTGCAAAACTTTTAATCAATGGGCTTATAGTGTTGCCAGAGACTCTCCACCCTTCACCATGCCTGGAGACTGGGACTTGAGTGTGGAAATCTAGTGGTCTACAGTAGGATTGTTGACGTTGTTATGTGCCATTAAGTCAGTTCTGACTCAGTGACCCTGGATAGGGTTTCCGAGGAGTGGTTAGTAGGTTTGAACCGCTGACCATGAGGCTCAAACTGACCTTGCAGGTCAGTGCATGTCCTCAGTGACACACCCGCACTCTGGAAGCACCAAACACCAGTTCCCAGTGGTGGTGGTTGTGTGCCGTGGAGTTGGTTCTGACTTACAGCGACCCTGTACAGGGTTTCCGAGGCTGTAAATCTTTACGGGAGCAGAAAACCTCATCTTTCTTTCGTGGAACTGCTGGTAGTTTCAAACTGCTGACCTTGAGGTTCGTAGCCTGATTCGTAACCACTACATTCTCAATGGTGTCAATTCCAGCTCATGCTGACCCATGTGTGTCAGAGTTGAACTATATTCATTGCATTTTCAGTACTGATGTTTCAGAAGAAGACTGACAAGTTTTTCTCAAAGCATCTCTGGGTAGACTTGAACCTGCAACCTATTGGTTAGCAGTTGAGAGCATTAACCATTTGTTCCATCCAGGGACTCTTGTATTATGATGATATTGTTGTTAGGTTCCGACTCATAGCAATTTTATGCCTAGGGTTTCCGAGAATCGGAAACCTTGAAGTTCAAACTAACAATGTGGTCCATCACATTATCCTGCAGCGCCATACCAGGACTCACACAGTAGGATTAGCCTGGGCAAAATGGGTGAAATGCCTTTGGCCTTGCTAGTTGCATGGGCCTTTTGCTCCCGATACCCAGACTCCACTTATTGTGGGTGCTCCTTTTGGTGGAGGACTGTAAATTGGGTACACAGCTCAGAACCTGGCTCCCATATGTGCCCCCAGGGCCCAGTAGCAGCATCTGGGAGCTCACTTCAAATGTGGAATCTCATGCTTGTCTGCAAACCTAAAAGCACATGTCACTGAATCGATTCTCACTCATAGTAAGCTCCTGTGTGTTAGAATAGCTCCGTGCTCAGTAAGTTTTCAGTGGCTGAGTTTTTGGAAGTAGATTGCCTGACCTTTCATAAGAGGAGCTTCTGGTGGGTGGACTCAAACTTTCCCCTTTTGATTAGCAGCCCAGCATGGTAACCATTTGTGCCACCCAGGGACTCCCTGTGCAGGGCTATGGGGTGAGGACCTGTGTCCAACAAGATTGCTGGAGATTTGTATGCCCAGGACAGTTAACGAATCAGCGCTCAGAATATTAGTAACTTGGTGTGTTACCACGTACAGGGGTATCTGCATATCAAAAAGGTAAGGAGAGAGTATGATATACTCAATTCAAAAAGTTCACCTTCAATGAGGTGGGAAGGGACAGTCACGACCTCAGTGACAGTTGTTGTTAAGTGCCACTCAGTCAGTTCCAACTCACAGCACAACTCTTTAAAGAGTTTCCGTGGAGTGTCTGGTGGTTAGCAATCAGTGCTTATCTACATCATTGCACCAGGTCTTCTAAGTGATTGACATCTGATATTTAAGTCTCTGTGGGGCCAGGGGATGGTTTTAAGAGCTCAAGTTCTGAATTTTTAGCTCAATTTGAAGAGCTAAAATTAAAAAACCCAACCCACTACTACCACTGTCTCACAAGGGCTTCCAAGAATGTAAATCTTTATGGGAGCGGACAGCCTCATCTTTTTCCTGAGGAGTGGCTGGCTGGTGGGTTTGAACCATCATCCTTGTGGTTAGCAGCCCAATGACTAACACACACTGCCACCAGAGAGCCTTACTGTCCAGGTTTGTATACCGGCCCAGTCATTTATGTTCACCTTGGGTAAGTAGCTTCACCTCTTATTGCTTCTGTTTTTTCATCTCTTAAGATGGGATAATAACATCATTGCATTGGGCTCCTTGCAAGCTTTCAAAATCTGCTCTTTTCCTATCACTCTCTGTGTCTGAAGCTGTTCCTTGCAGCTGGGTCAGAGATGTTGCTGATTACAAGGCATGACATTCCAATGTCAGGGGCCACTACATGGCTAATGGGGTGGGAGTTAATGTTCACATGTGCCCTTTCCCTCCAGAGGCCTGGATTTTGGATCCCTAGGGACCCAGACATAAGGGGAAAGAAGACCTCACTTAGCTTCCTGCAAGGCAAATTCTGCACACACACGGGAACGCCTGCAATTACCCATGTCCTGTGGTGGTTTCCAGAAAACAAAACCAATTCACCTCCAGGGAGCCCTCGTCCTGTTCTGTTTGAAAATACACATGCGATAGTTTTATGATGTGAATTATAGTCCAATAGGAAATGAACTCAGAGTGTCCAACTTCTTTAGGATGAGCCATTTCAGAGCTGGGAGGAGTCTAGGATTCAAGAGACTTGAGTCTCCAATTTGTTAGACTTTCCTTGGACAAGTCCTTCTTTCTTTCTGCCCTCTGCCCTCAGCTGCAAAATAATAGTGGAGCTGAAATGTCCTGCAAGAGACTGTTGGCGTCTGATGCTCTCTGTAAGGAAGCAACCTAGCACTGAACTGGTCATGGCGGTTTGACAGGGTAAGGCATCACGGTAGTGCCGCCTTTCCTGAGAAGAGTCAGAGCTTGAGCAAGCCTGGTTCTGCTGGGGTGTGAGGGAGGTCTCAGACCCAGACCCAGACATTTGCAACTGCTGAAGAATCTCACTCCATCTTTGGCTTGTTCTTCAATAGCACCTCCTGTCCCTACCCTGCTCCAGCCTTGCCACTTCCCCCTGCTTAAACAAGCTCACCAGATTCTCTCTTCATGGGACAGTTCAATGGAAAGTTAGTCTGCAACGACAGTATATCATATTTCATGAATTTAATAGGGTTTTCATGATTTTACAAAGTGCCTCCACCAGACACTCCCAGCTGGAGGCAGCTCAGCGGGAGCCTGAGACCCTGCATCTGGGTTTTTCAACTCTTGCCAAAATCCATTGAATTTGATCCGGAATGACTACGAATCTTTGGAATGTACAGTCCCTTTTCTCTTGCCTTATCCAAATAAAAAAAGGGGAGGGAGGAGGGGGCTGCAGGGAAAGGTCCTATGAGAATTCCATATGGAAACACTAAGCTTGCATTATGAAGGATTTCCTATAAACAAAATCACAGTCAGAGATTTTGGCCCTTCACCATGTTGAAAACAAAGGACCCTTGTGTGTGCGTGTACGTGTGTGTGTGTGTGTGTGTGTGTATTTCAATGAATATACAGATATTTATTTGGGGTCTCTTTGCAGTCCCCCTTTCTCTCTCTAGCTCACTCATTGCCTTTCCATCTGCCCCACCCCCAGAAGTAGCCCCAAACTCTTAACGAGAACAAACCTTAATCGTTCTGCGCAGTAAATCCCCTACAAATAAATATCCAGGGCAACTTCAAACACGCTTAATTGGAAGCACATGGGAAGAGCTTGGCAGGCCCGGCTGAGGCGGTGGAGTTGTAATTTAATGTTATGATCTGCCATAAATATGCGCCGTAATGAGCAGAGTTTGGGTTTCCTTTCTGTATATCAGAAAACTGCCGGTTTGAATGATTTCACGTTCTTTTTTTCTCCTTTGCTCTGCTTTTGTTCGGTCATCAGACTGTACATTTAACACCCTCCCCCCCCCCCAACTTCATCAGCCACCAACAAAAAGGACACCCCCAAAGCAAACCAATCTTCTTCACCCTGTAACCTCTCCCTGCAACTCCCTGGCTCCAAACTGTGCATGACTGTCCTGCCTTTTCCTTAGCTGTAAAAGAATTATGGGTTAGGGTTTATAGGGCTTTAAAAAAATGTGTTCAATCACTTAAATGGGAGAAATGGGGTTAAACCACCTCTGGGCCCTCTAATGGTTTTATCATAGAATTATAACTGAGCAGGCTGGTGGGAACTGGGAGAGGTCAGGAAATCCATCCCCCTGCTGCCTCACTGTTTGATCAAAACATGGAGGTCCATGGGCATCCACTTTCGCCTTCAAGATCACACTCCTCAAGAGAGGAGTTTCTGCAAGATCACCCTTCAAGAGAGGAGTTTCTGCAATGTTCTTTGGCAATGGAACCTCTAAGTTCACAATATAAGAAGTCTTTCATGGAGCCAATGGAAGCCACACGATTTGGTTATTTCTACCCATCCCAGCCTTGGGAATGGAAGACATTTGGATGCCATCCTTTGGGATGACTTCACTGGGGAGAGTATCTTCAGCCAAGTCGGTGGGATAAACTCTTTCTGTTGCAAAGGAAGGGAATGCAATGTCAGGTTTTCTGTGCAAAGAATTGCTGAATATGAGTCTTGCAAGGGATTTCAGAGCCCATCCAGACAGGGTGCCTTCAACAGTGCCCATTTCTAGCCTTACCCCAAGTACTTTCAGCAATTGGGAATCACCACTTCCTGAGCCAGCCCGTCAGAGACCCCTAATGATCTGAAAGCAGTCCTTTCTACTGAACCTAGTCTTGGCTTGTCCTTTTCTGTTTTCTACAAACAAGAATTCATAGTCTTTTTGAATGACTGTCTCTTCATGACCAAATTCCTTTAACTTTTGCCTTTTCCAGGATTAAAAAAATAAAAGGACCAACCTAACTTCTTCATCATAATCTTGGTCTTTGCTTCTTCTACCTAGAAATGGTATACTTATGCCATTTGTTCCGACTTTCTAGAATGGCTGTGAGGATCACAGTGAGATGAGGTTCATTCTCTCATGCACCCTCAGACCCGGATTGTTGTCTTCAGCACCAATACACCAATAGCATTGACTAGTGCTGCTGGCAAGAGTGGGCGCCGCCTCACGGGGCTTCTCAGCTTCACTCTCTTCACCAGCTTGACCTAGCTCTGTGGCCCTGCACTTCACCACACACTCAGTCTCTGCTGCCATTCTGTTCCCTTTCAAAAGACACCACCCAACACTCAGAAAGATGATTAGAAAATTGAAATCAAATCATGTCACTTCCCTGCTCAAGATACTTCAAAGACTTTCCAGCACCCTGGGAATGAAATTCAAAGTCTTACATGAATTCTCATGCCCTCTACTTTTGTGCCCCACTCCTTAGTTATACTGATGGCCTTGGACAAGCCAGGCGCACTTCTGCCTCAGGGCCTTTGCATTGGATGTTCCTTGCTCTCTCATTTCCGTCAGTTCTCTTCAGAAAAGCCTTCCTTGACTATCTTATGTATAATAGCACTCACTCCCTGCCTTTATTTTTCCTAACCCACTTAAGATATGTGGATGGAATCCTGGTGTGGCACTCTGGGTTAATGTGCTGGACTACAAAGTTGATTTGAACCACAAGGTTGGAGGTTCAAGCTCACTAGCCACTCCTCAGAAACCCTATATAGGGTCCCTATGGGTTGGAACCAACTCGATGGCAGTTAACAACAACAACAACAACAACAACAACAACAAAATATACATACATAGTGGTGGTTATGTGCCATGACATCAGTTCCAACTCATAGTGACCCTGTGTATAGTTTCCAAGGCTGCAATCTTACTGGAGCAGAAAGTCTCATCTTTCTCCTGCACACTGGCAGATTTGAACTGTTGACCTTGCGGTTATCAGCTCAGCTTGTGATCCACTATGCTACCAGAGCTCCATCTATTTATCTATATAAATGGGTTGTGGATTGTTTTGGTGAAAGTTTACACAGTAAATTAGGTTCATTCTCATTTAGCAACTTCTATGGAGTCTTGGTGAGGTGATGTAGGATAAGCACTGGACTGCAAAGTCGGTTTGATCTGCAAGGTCAGTGGTTCAAATTCATCAGCTGCTCATTGGAAAC
Source organism: Chrysochloris asiatica (assembly GCF_000296735.1). Lineage (NCBI taxonomy): Eukaryota > Metazoa > Chordata > Mammalia > Afrosoricida > Chrysochloridae > Chrysochloris > Chrysochloris asiatica. Next base: position 30,878,833 of record NW_006408533.1, on the reverse strand, counting down.
ACTATACACAAGATTTCTATGAGTCAGAATCTACTCAACGTCAGTTAACAACAGCAACAACATGTATATTGTTCAGTGACATTCGTTACATTTTTGTCATGTGTCTACATTGTCATTATTTCCATTCTGGTTGTTCTGCTACCATTAATCTAGCTTCCCTGTTTCTTCCTACCCCCTTATATTCTCATCTTGTTTTAGGTCAAATGTTGCCATTTGGTTGCCATAGTATTTAAAGGAGCACATTATATAAGGGTGATATTTATTTTATGGGCCAATCTGCGAATTGGCTGAAAGGTGACCTCTGGGAGTGGTTTCAGTTTCAAGGTTAATGGACATTTCAGGGTGATAGTCTCTGGAGTTTCTCTAGTCTCTATCAGTCCAGTAAATCTGGCCTTTTTTTAAAAAACAAAAAAGGAATTCAAGTTTTGTTCTATATGTTACTCCCATTCTCTCAGGGACTATCTATTGTGTCTACCACTCAGCTGTCAGTTTGTTGTACTGTGATGGCTTATGTGTGGCTACAATGCTGGAAGCTATGTCACTGGTATTTTAAAAATCAGCAGGGTCACTCCTGGTGGACAGGTTTCAGCTGAGCTTTCAGATTAAGACCAACTAGGAAGAAGGAAATAGAAACTACTTCTGCATGTTTAGCCACTGAAAACCTTACAAATAGTAGCAGAATCTTGCCAGATAGAGTGCAGGAAGATGAAAACATTATGAATGGCACCAGAATATTGTCAGGTATAGTGCCAGAAGATGAGCCCCTCAGGTTGGAAAGCACCCAGAATATGACTGGGAAGAGCTGCCTCCTCAGACTACAGTTGACTACGATGATGTGAATGCAGTAAAGCTTTGGGGATCTTCATATGCTAATGGAGTGCTACTCAAATGAAGAGAAAGAGCTGCAAGCATTCATTAATAACCAGAACATGGAATGTATGAAGTATGAATCTAGGAAAATTGTCAAAAATGAACTGGGATGCATAAAGATCAATATCCTAGGCATTAGTGATCTGAAATGAACTAGCATTGGCAATTTTGAATTGGATAATCATATGGTTTACTATACTGGGAACGACAAATTCAAGAGGAATGGCATAGCATTCATTATCAAAAAGAATATATCAAGATCTATCTTGAAGTAAATTGGATAGTATCCAAATGCCTACAAGGAAGACTAGTTAACACCACTATTATTCAAATTTATACACCAATCACTAAAACCAGTGATGATGAAATTGAAGAATTTTATCAACTTCTTCAGTCTGAAATTGATCAAACATGCAACAAAGATTATTTATAATTACTGGTCACTGGAATGTAAAGGTTGGAAACAAAGAGGAAGGATCAGTAGTTGGAAAATATGGCCTTGGTGATAGAAATGATGCTGGAATTTGCATGATAGAATTTTGCGAGACCAATGACTTATTCATTGCAAATATATATTTTAAACAACACAAAAGATGGTTATACACAGGGACCTCACCAGATGAAATACACAGAAATCAAATTGACTACATCTGTGAGAAGAGAGAGAGGAAAAGCTCATCAGCCAAAACCTGCCCAGGGCTGACTTTGGAACAGGCTATCAATTGTTTATATGCTAGTTCAGGCTGAAGCTAAAATAAATTGAAACAAGTACATGAGAGCCAAAATATGACCTTGAACAGATCCCACCTGAATTTAGAGATCATTTCAAGAACTGATTTGATGCATTAGACATTAATGACCAAATAACAGAAGAGTTATGGAATGACATGAAGAACATCATGCAGGAAGAAATAAAAAATCATTAAAAAGTCAAGAAAGAAAGAAAAGACCGAGTATTATAATGAAATGTGCATCCCAAAATGGAAGAACATACTCAGCATTTCTCAAGCTGAAAGAACTGAAGAAAAAAATTCAAGCTTCAGCTTGAAATATTGATGAATTCCATGGGCAAAATATTGGATGATGCAGAAAACATCAAAAGAAGATGGAAGGTATACATAGAGTCACTGTATCAAAAAGAAACAGTCGATATTAAACTATTTTAAGAGATAACATATGGTCAAGAACTGATGATACTGAAGGAGGAAGTCTAAGTTACACTGAAGGTATTGGTGGAAAACACGGCTCTAGGAATCGATGGAATACAAACTGAAATATTTCAACAAACTGATCCAGCACTGGAAGCACTCACTCATCTATGCCTACAAAGTTGGCAGTCAGCTACTTGGCCAACTAATTGGAAGAGATCTATATTTTTGCCCATTTCAAAAAGAGGTGACCCAATGAAATGCAGAAATCATTGGACAACATTAATAATATTACATGCAGGTAAAATTTTGCTGAAGATAACTCAAAAACTATTGCAACAGTACATTGACAGGAAACTGCAAGAAACTCAAGATGGATTCAGAAGAGGATGTAGAACTAGAGTTATCATTGCTGATGTTAGATGGATCTTGGCTGAAAGCTGAGCATATCAGAAAGATGTTTATTTGTGCTTTACTGACTATGCAAAGTCTTTCAACTGTGTGGATCATGGCAACCTATGAATGGCATTGTGAAGAATGGCTATTCCAGAACATTAATTGTGGTCATGAGGAACCTATACACAGACCACGATGCAGTTGTTTGACTAGAAAAAGTGAATACTGAATGGCTTAAAATCAGGAAAGGTGTGAGGAAGAACTGGATTCTTTCACCATACTTATTCAATCTGTATGCTGAACAAATAATCTGACAAGTTAGAATATAGGAAGAATGTGGCGTCAGTTTTGGAAGAAAACGCAATAAAACAACCTACGATATGCAGATGATACAACTTTACTTGATGAAAGTGAAGTGCACTTAAAATACTTAGTGATGAAGATTAAAGACCATAGACTTTGGTATGGATTGCACTTTAATGTAAATAAAACAAAATTCTCACAACTGGCCCAATAAATAGCATGATAAATGGAGAAAAGATTGAAATTGTCATTTTGCTTGGATCCATAATCAACACTCATTGAAGCACACTCAAGGAATCAAACAACATAGTGCATTAGGAAAATGTTCTGCACAAGACCTTTTTAAAGAGATCATTTTAAAGGCTAAGATTTGCTTGACCCGAGCCTTGGTATTTTCAATTGACTCAAAAGTATGTGAAAGCTGGACAATGATTAAGGAAGACCATAGAAGAATTGACGCATTTGGAAAAGAATATTGAAAATACCATAGACTGCCAGAAGAACAGCCAGAATAATCCTTAGTAGCCAGGATGGCGAGATTTTGTCAGATTTCAAACATATTATCAGGAGGGACCACTCCTTGGTAATGTGGAGAATCATGAAAAAGAGGAAGACCCCCAACGAGATGGATTGGCAAAGTGGCAGCAGCAATGGGCTCAAGTGTCACAGCAATTGTGAGACTGGTGCAGGACTGGGCATTTGTTTTGTTCTTTTGTGCAGAGGGTTGCTACAAGTCAGAATGGAATTGACAGAACCTAACAACAACATTCATTGTGCCTGGTCAGAATGGTCAGTAATGGTAGCTGGACACCATCTAATTATTCTAGTTTCTAGGTAGGTGAACCCTTCACAGCTTTTATTACCACCTGATAGTGTGGTACATCTTTATTGCCTATTTCTGTCACAAGAACCTTCACTTTATGAAGGAAAGATATTTTCTCCTGCTTGTTTACACATTCAAACAATACTTGTCAATTGAATGAGTGAATAGATCTTTACTTTCTCCAGTGAGAGCTGTCATCACAGAGAAAATCTTGGGCCTACTTTTGGTGTGAAATAGAGTATAGCCTGTACCCTCATAAGTAGATGTGTGACCCACATTAGCGGGGAGTATCATCAGAGGTTGCCATCATTTTCTGGGAGGACTGGTGTCAAGGGTCAGAGTGCACTGGGAGGGGGAGACTGGGATCATCAGCTAAATGCTTCACCTCTGTTCCCTGGTCTCAGAGCTGCAGAGGACCAAGCTGGAGCTCCCTCACAGGGGAAAAGACAATTAAAGTACAAGTTGGAGTAGGAAGACTTCTAGAAATATATCAGGGTAACACTAGATATAACTTTAGGGTAAGAAAACAGAGAACAGTTTCTGTCTTTATGGATCTTACATTCTCCAGAGAGGAAATCAACATCAAAATAAATAAGTAAATGATACCTTGTTGTTGTTGTTATTGGTAAGTGCCATGGAATTGGTTCTGACTCATAGCTACCCTGTATAGGGTTTCCAAGGAATGGATGGTTGATTTGAACTGCCAACCTAGTAGTTCAAATTGACCTTGCAGGTCTGTGCTTATTCTACAGTCATACCAGACTAAGGAAACACCAAAATTAGTTCCCGTGGAGTCAATTCCAACTCATGCCGGCCTATGTGGGTCAGAGTTGAGCTGTATCCATGGAATTTTCAGTGCTGATTTTTCAGAAGCAGATGGACAGGCTCAAAGCATCTCTGGGTAGACTTGAACCTCCAACCTTCTGGTTAGCAGCCGAGAACATTAACCATTTGCTCCACCCAGGGACTTCTATAATATGATGTTGTTGTTGTTAGGTTCCAATTCCTAGCAACGCTATGCACAAAAGAACAAAACACTGCCCAGTTCTGTGTCGTCCTCACAATTGGTGTTATGTTTGAGTCTGTTGTTGCCATTGTGTAGTGCCTTCTAGCACGAGGGGCTCATCTTCCAGCACTATGTCTGCCACGATTCTGCTGCTTTTAATGAGGCTCTCAGTGGCTAACCATTCAGAAGTGGTCCACCTCTCTTTCTTCCTAGTATATCTTAGTCTGGAAGCTCAGCTGAAACCTGTCCACCAAGGGTGACCCTGCTGGTATTCAAAATACTGGTGGTAAAGCTTCCAGCATTATAGCAACAGACAAAACACCACAGTGCGACAAACTGACAGATGAGTGGCACTTGTGTTATGTTGTTATTGTTGTAGTTAAGTGCCATCGAGTCAGGTCCAACTCATAGCAACCCTGTAGAGGGTGTCTGAGGAGGAGTTGGTGAGTTGGAACCAATGACCTTGCAGTTCAAACTGACCTTGCGGTCCAGTGCATCATTCTACCATGCCATGAAGGAAACAAAATATGGTGGCAATTTTAACCATGATGGTTAGGGGGTATCACACTGAGAAGGTTTCACTTGAATGAGAGTGGAGGAAGGAGCCAGCAGGCTAATGTGAGGGAGAAAGAGGTAGGAGATGGTATTTGGGAGAAGTGGTAGGGTGTTTGCAAGGACTTGGATTTGACTCTGAGGGAGCTGGGAAGCCATGGCAAGGTACTTGTAAAAGATGACATCAGCCCTTTCATTTTAGTAACAGGAAAACAGGCCCAGAGAAGTTAAGCAGCTTGCTTATAGATGTGCCGTCAATTTCTCACAGCACCAAGAAATAAACCCAACTGATACATTTCCCATTCTGTTCTCCTCCCACTAAGCTCTGCTGCTTTTGATTTCAATATTTCAACATTAGACATTTTTTTCCCCAGAATATAGCAGCATGGATATATATATATATATATATTATAATTAATATTCAGAATCTGGCTATCAGCTTCCGAATATTAAGAAAAAAAGATTACAATGATGGAAACCAAGCTACAAAGATAAAGAGATTTTGTGAAGTTTGTACACGGCTGGAGTTGGAAGTGATGACTTCTGAAGTCCAGACTACTGTTTCTGAGATGTGTACAACTGTCCTTTGGAAGAAGACCTTGAGGTCTCTACCCCGAGGCCTTGTGCTTCCACTCTCTGGTTTGACAAATCAACAGGTGCAACTCTGAATGTGTCCCATTCACTTCTAGCTTCTGAAAAATTGAGCCTCATTATCTGTGCTCCTAGGCTTTCTACAGAGGCTACATGTTGGGAGGAGCAAGAAGAAGTGTAATTTCGGATGCTAAATTGTGGTGTGGAGCACAAGGAGAAGTGCAGCTGAGTCCTCATTAGCTACCTTCACTCTCACTCATTGAAAGTTGGGAAGCGTGTGCTTGCTAATTAATAGGTGCAGGCTGTGACCACAGGAGCCTGGCGGAGCAGGCACGTGGGTGAGAGGAGGCATGGGTTAAAGTGCAACAGATCCTCCTCTTCACCTAGCGCCCCCGACAAGCCCTGTTTCTGTCGGAAGTTGTAAAAATGCAATAACATTAAAAATGGCTGCCATTGACAGAACCCTAAAAGTCACATGATGATCGGGTTACTCCGTCTTTCTGTGGCTCTGATTCCATGATTTTGTGAGTTTTGAACCTATGCTGCCAATTTTCTTGTTTATAACTGTCTATTAGATTATTGTTTGTCAATGGCAGAAACAGTACTTATCCTGAGGGCTAGGTGAAGAGGAGAATGGGATCTGTTGCACTTTAACTCAAAATAATCTAGAGGAGTCCTAGTGTGGTGCTGTGGGTTAATGCGCCAGACTGCAAAGCCGTTCGAACTGCAAGGCTGGTCGTTTGAACTACAAGGTCTGTGGTTCAAGCTCACCAACTGTTCCTCAGAAGCCCTATACAGGATCGTTATGGGTCAGAACTGACTTGACGGCACTTAACAACAACAACAACAACAACAATTTAAGAGACTCTTGGTGTGGCACTGTAGGATCAGCAAACCACTAGCTCTGAGTCAGAATCGACTTGACGGCACTTAACAATAACAATCTTCTAGATGTGGCTGGTCACTAGTGCCAAGCAGCTAGTCCAAGTTGTTTTACTGTGGGGTGTTTTATAGTGGAAACAACTACTGTAATTTCAGAAGCACACAAAACTATCACTGACCCTCCACATCCAGAAAAGTCACCTTAGGAAACCAAACACTGAAAGTAGCACCAACCAATCAATTCAAGCCCACCAGCTTAATACTGCAAACTGCAAAGTGGCAATTACTGCATACTGCAATAATACTGCATACTGTATACTGCAAAGTGGGCAATTCAAGCCCACCAGCTGCTCCACAAGAGAAAGATGAGGTTGTGGATTCCATAAAGATCCACAGAAAGTGTAAGAGCAATTCTGCTCTGTCCTACAGGGTCACTGGGCTTGGGTTGGGTGCTTAGCTCACTTACTGGATAATCCACCTCTACCAAAAACAAAGTAATGAGAGGAGTGGAGGGCTGGTAAACCAGCTCTTACTACAAAACCAAAGAAAAATGAACCTTAATTTGCAGCCTGGATTACTTCATTCATCCATAATCATTCAATCAGCACTCTGTATCCTGTAATCCTTCAGAACATGAAGGTTAAGATGAATAGATCACAAGCCACCTCTTGGGACACACATGATCTAGTAGGGGTGACAGCTGTCTAGAACAGATGTTGAGGCAAAGTCCATGACAGTGGTGACATGGGGGTCTCATTCATAGGCCAGCTTGGGTACCTGAACAGGGGTAAGAAGCAGAGGCAGGAACAGCTTCAGAGAGGAAGAGAGTGCAGATATCCCAGAGGTGGAGGAGCAGAAAGCGTCAACTGCCCTGTCATGTGTGAACTGTGGGACAGTGAACACTTGAATTCACCTCTTGGGCAGCCTCAGGTGATTTACCTATATGATGGGAATAATGCACATCCTGCTTCTCTGGGACCTTTTGAGGGTCAAAATGGACACTAGCTATTTAAAAGTTACTGCAAATGTCAAAGGATTAGGTGGACTTGAAGTCCTGTTAGCATCACTGCCCCTGATGTGGCCCTGCTTTCCATACCCTCAGCGAACACTTGCTGATGGATTGATTAAGTGTCACAACAATTGTGGCAATGATGTTTCCCCTGAGCTATTTCTCTACCAAACACGGAAGCAGAAAAAATTGAACATGGGTCTACTTAGAACTGAGCATGTGTAGTTCAGAAGAAGGTAGGCAGAAAAGGTCATAGCTTCTTTCAAACACTTCAGGTTGTCAGGTGGCAGAATGCTTGGCTAATTCTGTTTGAATCTGCAAAGTAGAAGGAAAATGAGGCAGATGTCTGAGGAAGGAAAGAAATTTCTTCGAAGTAGAACTTTCCTGTGGGCCAGGAGCTGTGGGCAGAGAAAACCCCATGGGTGACAGGGCAAGAGGGCTTCATCACCAGGCTGAGCATAGGGTGGGAAACAAGGGTAACTTCTCTGGAAGGCCTAGAAATGGACCTGACTGTTACTCCGATTGGGCAAAATGCTGCTAGACTGAAGGGCTGTCCTTTAGACTTGCTCAGTATTCAGAGGTCGCTTGACAACAACAACAACAACAATAAAAACAACATAGTTATTATCAACTGCTTATGTGTCAAACAATTCTTCCAACACCTGCCCAAGTAGAACTATTATTATATCCATTTTGCAGATAAGTAAACTGAGACTCAGAGAGGAAAAGCCACCTGCTCTAAGTGGCAGCAAAGTCAGGACTCGAACCCAGATGATCTGAGTCAGAACCCTTGATGTTGGTGCTGTTTTTGGCCACAACCCAATACAGAGTGGTGGTGTTTCTCCTTCAACCTTTGTTCCTCCTTTACTCTTATGAAGCTTTTAAAGAATAGACTGTTTTTCAAGCAGTTTTAGGTTTACAGGAAAATTGTGCAGAACTTAGAGAGTTCTCTCCCCCACAGACACTCCTCTAATATCACCATCTTGCATTCTTCTGGTGTGGTACATTTGTTACAATTGATAAAGCAATGGTGATATGTTCTGGTGTAACACTGGGCTGCTAGCCCCAAGGTCAATACTTCAAACCACCAGTCACTCCTGGGAAACGCTATACAGGATTGCTATGATCCAGAACCAACTCAATGGCCCTTAGCAAGAACAACATAGTTTATATTTACAGTTCAACTTGTATTACTCAGTCCCATGGGTTTTGACAAATGCATATTCCATGGGTCCACCATTACAATCTCATATAGTATAGTGTCAATCCTATACAGGGTTCTATGAGTTGGAATCGACTCGGCACCTAACAACATGCTTGTTCCACTCAAGGCCTGGTTTTTGAGTGCTGATCCTCAGCTCGCTCTCTGTTCTCCCTACACTCCTGGGCCTTCCTGGCTGGGTCTCTGCTTAGGTCAAGCCAAGGGCCTCTGTCGGGGACTCTGGACCCCCTGCTCCACACCTACCCTTTGGCCTTGCATCTTGCCCTGGGACCTTGAGATCTGTGGGATCACCTTCACCACTACCTGCCCTCTCTTCTCAGCTCCCAACTTAGAGGCATCCAAACACAACGACAACAGCAAATATTCCTTGCAGTGTAAAGTTGTTGTGAGGATTCAGGGAGTCAATACCTGTGGGATAGTGTGAGCCTTCAATCAGAATCAGCTAAGAAGGTCATCTCCTGTTCTCCTTCAGACACCATCATCTCGCTGCCTTCCCTTTCCTGGGGCTGAGCTTTCTAAGGCTTTGCTGCAGAGGCTGCCTCCTGGGAGGCTGGCCCTCTCCCCACCTCATAACTCAGTCTCTCCACAGTCTCCCTCACTCTCCACCTTCATCACCTCAGTCTCTCCACAGTCTCCCTCAATCCTCATCTTCATCACCTCAGTCTCTCCACAGTCTCCCTCACTCTCCACCTTCATCACCTCAGTCTCTCCACAGTCTTCCTCACTCCTCATCCTCATCTTCATCACCTCAGTCTCTCCTCAGTCTTCCTCATTCTCCACTTTTATCTCCTCAGTCTCTGTTCAGTCTTCCTCACTCTTCACATTCATCACCTCAGTCTCTCCTCAGTCTTCCTCACTCCTCATCTTCATCACCTCAGTCTCTCCTCAGTCTTCCTCACTCCTCATCTTCATCACCGCAATCTCTTCACAGTCTTCCTCACTCCTCATCTGCATCACCTCAGTCTCTCCACAGTCTTCCTCACTCCCCACATCAGTGCCTCAATTTCTCCACACTGTTCTCCTCAGTGGTCACATCTACTTTAACTAAGGTAGAGCTACTGTTTCTTTATTCAAGTTCTGGCATTTTTTTTACACAAGTAATCCATGTTCACCACTAAATAAAACTACACAATAGAGATAAGCAAAGAGAAAAGCAAAGGTAAATCATGAAAGCCTGCCACTCAGAGATGCCAACTATTTACACGTCTGGTAAAATTCACTCAATGTTTTCTCTGTGTGCGTATGATACAGGATATATATCTGAAATGCATTGAACTGTGTCCACCAAAATGTGAGTTATAAATCCTAAGTTCTCTGGCGCTGTGGGATAACCACAAGGTCGACAGTTCAAAGCCACCAGCTGGTCCTCAGAAATCCTATGTTGTTTGTTGTTAAGTGCCGTCAAGTTGGTTCCAGAGTTGAGTGCTTATTCTACAATGCCACACTAGGACTTCCAGAAATTCCATACAGGGTGGCTATGAATCCAACGACACTTAACAACACCATAATTGTAGATAGGAGTCCTGGTGGCATAAAGGGTAAGTGCTTAGCTGCTAACTAGAAGGTTGGCAGTTGAAACCCACCCAACCTGTGTGTCAGAGCAAGGTCTGGGGAGCTGCTGTAAACACTATAGCCTCTAGGGCAGTTCTACTCTGCCGTGTAAGATAAGTGGGATTGGAAACCAACTCATTAGCCCTTAACAGCAAAGTACATGTAGATGGGATCCCATCTTTGTTATGTTAATGAGGCCATAATCAGTGTTTTGTTGTTGTTGTTGTTAAGTGCCACTGATTCTGACTCATAGTTATCTTGCATAGGGTTTCCGAGGAGTAGCTGGTGGGTTTGAACTGTTGATCTTGTGTTTCTGCAGTTCAGTGCTTATTCTACAGAGCCGCAGGACCCTGCTTTAATCCAATCACCTTTAAGATATAAATGAGCAGGTTAGGCACAGAAGCAAGCAAGTGGAGACAGCCAAGAAACCAAGGAATACTGAGGTTACAGAAGTGGAGACAAGAATCTACCCATGGAGAGCTCTTGAGCTGGCCACCAGAATTCAGACTTCAAAACTTTGAGAAGATAACTTTCTATTTGTTAAGCCACCCACTGTTGTATTTTTGTTATAGCAGCACTAGATAACTAAGGCAATACTTATATAAGTATTTACAACAATGATGTTGCACTATAGGATAAGCATGGACGGCCAATCACAAGGTCAGTGGTTCAAACCCATCAGCAGCTCCTTGGAAACCCTATAAAGGGTTGCTATGAATCGGAACTGACTTGATGGTACTGGTGGCACTTTGGGATAAGCATTGGGTTGCTAACCAAAAGGTCAGTGGTTCAAAAACCGACAGCCTATCTGCAGGAGAAAGATGAGATTGTCTGCTCCCATAGAGATTTACAGTCTCAGGAACCCAAAGAAGCAGTTCTCCTCTGTCCTATAGAGGGACATGATCAGTTGAAATCAACTTGATGGCGGTGAGCTTATCATCTGTTTAAGGAGCCCTGTTGGTGCTGTGGTAAATACTCACTGAAGATCAGCAGCTTGAAGTCACTAGCCACTCCATGGGAGAATGATGTGGCTATCTCTTATGTGAAGATTACAGCTTTGGAAACCCTATTGGGCAGTTCTACTCTATCCAGTAGGGTCAGCATGAGTTGGAGTCAACTTGATGGCAAACTGTGCCTAGTGAATGAATAAGCGAACTATCTCCCCATCCAACACTGCTAACCTGAAAACTGAGGAAGATGTGGCAATGACCTACCCAAAATAAGAGAGAGCACATTTCTTTCCTACCTTCTAGAATGGAATATAATTTTAAAACATTTGAGAATAACTGTAATTAAAAGAAATCAAAGAAGCTGGAAGAAAGCTAACTATTCTGTAGGCAGCCCTGTTAATGTGAGCGTTTGAAGGTGTCTTAGAACATTACCACTATCCCCAATCCAACAGATTAAAAATGAAAATTATATTTATTCCTTGGGTAAAGCTGTAGATTTCCCCAAAGAATCCTATACATTCATGATCTCATTTAATTTTCAAAACTTCCCTGTGATAAAAATGGCCCCAAATTTCCATCCTTCCCCTTTCAAAAAGACATTGGCTCGTCCCATCAAATGGTGGCCTCTATTTTCTGATCCCTTGAATCTGGACTGGTCTTACGCTTTGATCAACAGAAGACGGCAGAAGTCATAATTGTTCATAGTGATTACGTTCTTGTCAGCAACTTGGAGGATGACAGACCACAAAGAGCAGATCTGAGTCAGCTTGTTCATTTCAGCCAAGACCTCTAACAGGTGGGCAAGCTCAGCAAAGCCAACTGGCAGCTTCAGTTGTCCACAGACACATGAGTGAGGCCACTCTAGACCAGACAACCCCAGCCAAACCTTCAGCTCATGAGCTCAATAAATGCTTGTGTTTCAAGCCTCTAAGTTTGTGGGTGGTTTATTATACAGCTAAATGATACACTCCCTAGGAGAAGAGGGGGCACGATCAGCTATGATCCCCATGCCATAGGTGAGGAATCAGAGACTCCAGGAACCACAGCTCCAGTGCCTAATTCAACACTATTGAGTTTATACCAATGACTTTTAATCTTTGATTGACCATTTAGTCCTTTGGAAAGCCAGTCAAAGAAGCACTACTTCAGTTGAGGCTGGCATGGAGTCTAGAACCCCATACTCTTCTTCCTTCTTGCCTCTTCACTGCATGGCGACGTCTGAGAGAACCCCTAGAGGAACACAGTTTGACTACACATACACCATTAATCATCGAATCCCCAAAATGTATATGGAGTAGCCACTGTGTGCTTAAGACTATTGGTGGCTACTGGGGTAAGCAGAATGTGTGGCTTGTGGTCTGCAGTAATGTTACACGAAACCACTAGTTGTTGTCAAGTTCACTGAAACACATGGCGACCCTATGTGTGTCGGAGTAGAACAGCGCTCCATAGGATTTTCTATAGCTCAAGTTTTAGAAGTAGATCGTCAAGATTTGTTTTGGGAGCACCTCTGGGTGCATTTAAACCTCCAACCTTTCACTTAGCAGCTGCGTATGTTAACTGCACCACTAGGAACTCCAATCCCAATCTAGTGGCAGAACATCTGATCAACAAATTTGAAATCACAAATGAGGACCCACGTGTATGTGAATCATGGAATCTGTGGGAGAAGCTCTAGGTCACAAGGGTGTGGGGAAGTCAGAATAAGGGTATTGGATGAAGTGGACAGGAAGACTGGACAGGATTAGAATAAGTAGTGAGAAAGAAAAGAAGGGAATGATATGGCTTGGAGGAGGAAGTAGCAGTTTTTGTTTGTGGGACAGAATCAGATATTTTATCCACAGGGCTGAAGAGACTTCCAGGTCTTGGAATGGAATGAGCTAATCATAAAAGGTGGACACAAGCTGCCTCCACATGGGGCAATGTCAAGAAGGGGTCCTTTAAGGTCCATATCCTCTATGATATCATCCCTGATCGCTCCCCAAAGTGAATTTATCATTTCTCTGAACTTCATGCACTTCATTAAATGCTTCAAGACTTTTTTCTCCTCCACCAGAATGCATGGGATTGTAGGGTAGAGCTAGTTTCCTCCTTCCTTTATTTTATTTATGGTTTGGTCATATCCTGGGAGAGTCTGATTAGTGTGCATTGACTAAGGATGGACTTCACACACATATGTTCTTGGGACTGAAGTCCTGAAATCATAATTGCCCAACACCTCTCCCACCCATCTGCCATTTTAAGAGAGAATAGAAAGGGGCCCTGAATAGCATTCTGACCTGAGTCCCTGGGTGGCTCACACAGTTAAGCCATTGACTACTAGCTGAAAGTTTGGTGATTCTAACCTACCATGAAGAAAGAGGCTTGGCAATCTGTTTCCAAAAGATCACAGCCTTGAAAACCCTCTGGGGCAGTTCTACTCTGCACACAGAGAAACCGTAGTTGGAATCAACTTGAAGGCAACTCACAATAACACTATTTTGACCTGGTAGCTCTGTTGTTGTTGTTGTTGTTATGTGCTGTGGAGTCGGTTCTGACTCATAGCGACCCTGTACAGGGTTTCCAAGGCTGTAAATCTTTACGGGAGCAGAAAGCCTCATCTTTCTCCCACGGAACAGCTGGTAGTTTCGAACTGCTGACCTTGAGGTTCGCAGCCCGATTCATAACCACGATGCTACCAGAGCTCCTAGCTCTGGTGTTAACAGATGCTTTATCCACAGGACTAAAGACACATCCCTGGTGTGTCACTGTAGGATAAGCACTGGGCTTCCAATTACAAGGTTAGTGGTTCAAACCTACCAGCTGCTCCTTGGAAACCCTATACAGGGTCACTATGAGTTGGAACTGTCTCGATGACACATAACAATAACAACAAAAGAGGTTTCCAGGATTGGAATGAAATGAGCTAACCATAAAGAACGGACACGAGTTGCCTCAGCATGGCGCAATATCAGAAAGGAGTGTTTTAAGGTCCACATCCTCCACAGAATTTTCTCTGGTTACTCTATTTCGACTTAGTAACTTTAAAGTCTAAAGCATCTGGGTTGTAAGTGATGTGAAAAGGGACCCATTTGCCATTTATGACCTGTCGTAGAGACTCTATTATGGGAGATGTGGTGTTTTTATAACATGTTCACAAAATCTTTGACATTCCTCCCATCAAAAGGTGGAGTTTAATTCCCCTCTTTTTAATTATGGGCTCACCCTAGTGACTTGTTTCTTACAAATAGAAAGTAATAGAAGTGATGCTGCATGACTTGTGAAGTTAGGTCATAAAAGGCAATAAAAGCTGGTCTCTCAGTATCCTTGGATATGGGCCTTGGAGCCTTGGGTCACCATGCAAGAAGTCTGGGTGCCCCGAAGTCACCATGTTGGAGAGACCACATAGAGAGGGAAGGAGGTGTCCAGGAGACTCAACCTGTTGAAGTCTTCTCAGCCCAAATGACAGATGTGCAAGGAAGCCTTCAATATGACCACAACTACATGGATGATCCCAAGTCAGAACTGCTAGTCAAGACCAAGAACCATGAGATATAACAATAATAAGCTTCTTCTTGTTTTATATCACTACTTTTGGATGGTTTGACCAGCCAACCTTGTCATTCCCAGTCCAGTGCTTACCGTACAGTGCCACCAGGGCTCCTTTATACAGTCATCATTGTTGTTGTTAAGTGCTGACAAGTTGGTTCTGACTCATAGTGATCCTATATAGGGTTTCCAAGGAGTGGCTTGTGAGTTTGAACTGCCAACCTTGTGGTTCAAACCAACCTTGCAGTCCAATGCTTTATCCCACAGCACTGTAGGCATTCAAAATAGAAGGGATAATCAAAGTTATGGTTCCTGCTGATTTCATTTCTACTCCCTTAGTCTGCCAACTCATTAGGATCCAATTCTTGAGACTTGAAATCCATCAGTTTGAGCAAGGTACCATAGATTCTTCCTACCTCCTCCAACTCTCTAGGGCAACAGTAATAACCCCCTTGCACTGCTGGGCACACTGCCCCAAAGAAAACATCTAAAACAATTTAGAAATATGTGTAGGGGCACCAGGTTGAAATTCAGAGCTCAGTATGACCAATCTGAAAAAAAAAAAAAAAAAGAAAAGAAGACAAACTAGGCTTTCAAAGAAAACGGAGGAGCTGGAGAGCACTCAACTATTTTGATTTATATTTAAACATTTCTTGAGATTGAAGTCTTGATTAGCCCAGTGCTCTCAAGTTCTGCCTCAGCGCTGATTTATGGGAAGGCCAGGCCAGAGCAAAATGAAAGCAAAATGAGGTATTCTTTAAAATCACCTCAGAGCGCTTGAAGGAGGGTATGAATGTTAACATGGAGATTAAAAAAGCAAGTGATGAGATGCACTTCTGAAGGCCCTGATCTGCAGGCACCTGATCCACCAGGGAGGGAGGGCAATAATTGAAGGATGGGCTACAATCTCTTTGAGTGAAATCCATACAGGATGCTTTGTTTGACTTGGCTCCCTATATGCTAAGTTCTCTATCAAAGGATGGGTCTGAGAGCCCAGGCTGGCATTTTGATTCAGTGGCTTTTCCATCACAAACTGGATTGAGAAAAGTCTAGCAGGAAGAGAATGATGGGGGAAGGGAGTAGGGTTGGTTATGAGTGTGATGATAGAATCCAAACTCACAAAGGCTCCAGAGCTGAACCTCCCTGACCCAGACTCCTCATTCTGATACTCCTTCAGCCATATCCTCCTCAAGGAATGAAGGGTCCACTGTCCACCTGCAGTCCATGGCCCATTTTTTTTTTCTTAAATGTTTTATTGTGAATTATGTGATAGTTTACATGGGAGAACATTAGTTTTACATTCATTCTATCGTATATTGTCTCATTGCCATGGTTACAATCCCCTCCATGCAATCCTTCCCCCGTACCCCCCAGGTCTTCAGCACACAGTTGCTCTCCTTCTCTGGATGTAAAGTCTCTAGCTGCTCCATCGCTCCACGTCATCATCTCTGGCTCCATTTCAGGCATCACTTCTTCTCTGGGTAGGGTCCCGCTCTCTGCTCTTCTCCCTTGATGGTCCTAGGGACCTCCGCTCCTAGACTGAAACGTTAATCACCCCCCTCCTTGCTATAAAATGTCTACCTTTACATTTCCGACCCTCACAATCAGTCCTGATAACAATTATTCACTATTGTATCACAAGATACCTGTCTGCATTTCATTGCATCAGCCCCACCTAGGCAGATTGAATACTACTCACTGGAGAGTCTACCTTCCTCCAGGCCCTCTGGATCTAGGTTCCCTCGTGAAAGCTTGTAAGCCAGTCACTTCTTGCCTTTGTAGCCCCCCACCCTCCATTTTGGGTAGCCAATGTCTAAGTTGCCCATCCCTGTCTACTCTGTGTGGAGGCGGTGGGAATGCATGGGCCATTTTTAGACCTCACCCTGGGTGCCTGGGATTTGTAATTCCCTGATCAAATGGCTCAAAGCCTACTTCCAGGGCCTGTGTGGACCTCCTTCTTGGTCCATCCTTTTTATGAAGACCACTCTGCTCTGTGCACATCCCAAGACTTGATGGCCAAGCAGTGGCAGGAGTTTGTGAAGGAACTTGGACTCATGGTCTGAGATGTTCACATAATTGTGTGCAAGGCCCTTAAAATGTGGAATGAAGTCAAGGCTGAGTAGAGAAGAGACGTATAAGCCAGATACTGGGACCTATACTCCCCATGCCACTAGGTCTTGGTACAGAAAGCTGAGAATTCTAAATTCAAAACTGGTTTTCTATGTCAACATGATGGTCTATTTATCAACAAATGAGGGTAAAACTTAAGACAGTCAATATTCGTTACCTTGATTTTTTACTCTTGTTTATTTACTTATATGGCATATAGGGACCTCCATATGTACCCTTACGTTTGACCTCACAGATGTTAAGAGAGGGCCTGTGCAAAAGACAGAGGCAGCCTGATGTGCCAGCTGTAGTGAGCTCAGCCTTTTTCTAGCCTGCTGCCATGAGTGTAGATGATATTTGTGAGATGGCATTGTCTTCAATTCTCACTCATCTCACAAGTCTACAATGGCTCACCTTGTCTACAGGAAGAACCCTGAGGACCTCTGGGATATTCTGCCCCCAATTTACTATCTTAAGCATACCTCCCATTACTGTCTTCTTCCGCTCCATGAACTTTTTTTTTTTTTAAGTTTTTATTGTGAATTGAGTGAAAGTTTACAGGACAGATCATCAGTTTTACATTCAACAAATCATATACTTTCTTTCATTACAATGATGATAATCCCCACCACGTACTATCAGTTAACAGTATTTCTCTCTATTCATTTTAGCTCTTTTTAAAACAAAACAAAATACTCAGGCATATATAATAATTTACACCACCCAAGGACACATTCTGCAAATATGCCTCTTGGTCGCCAGCTGTCAGTCCCTCTCTTCCCATGAATCTACAGTCCTCAGCTGCTCCCTCTCTCTATGTCCCCATCTCTGCCTCCATCTCTGCTGTCGCTGCTTCTCTGGATGAGGTCCTACATTCTGCTTTGTGCTCTTCTCCCTTGATGGTCCTAGGGTCCTCTGTTTCTGGATTGTAAGACTAACTACTCCCCCATTTTTGTTACAAAACTTCTACCTTTATAATTTTGACAGTTACAATTAGTCATGATAACAATTACTCATTATTGAGAATTTTATTCCCACATGTCTTTTTACCAGACTCATCTAGACAAGATGAAAACTATTCAGTGGGGACTCTATCTTCCCCCACAGACTCTTAAACTAAATTCCCTCTTGAAACCTTGTAAGCCAGTCACTTCGTGCCTTTATTACCCCATCGTTTTAGGTAGCCAATGTCTAAGTTGCCAGATAGGCAACTTACCCTGTATACAGGGGGGATACTTGATGTGAAGACTCCTTCCCTCACTGTTGGCATTTTGAGCTACTACCTCCAGGAATATAGGTCAAGTTCATCAAATTGTAGCAATTTATCCTCATTTCCTTTATAAAAAATTGTTTTCTTTTTTATTTTCCTCTAGTCAAGTTCTGATTATCAAGCCATCAAGGCTAGGTCAGATGGGTGCTATCTGCAAGTTTGGATGTTCTTGTCCATCTTCCCTCTACCACTCACAAACACAAGTGTGTGGATTCCTGTCTCTCAATTTACTCATGGCACTTATTCAAAACCTGCCCATTTATCTAGTAAGTTGAACTGCTTACTTACCGTTTATTCATTCATTCATTGAAAGCCCGGCTTATACCAAACTCTGGGTTACAGTCAATTAAGGAATGTAATAGATTTTTCTACTCTGACTCACTCAAATCTTTTTTTTTTTTCTGCATTTGTACTTCATGTAATGGGAATACTACTAGAGTTTAACCTAGTTTCAACATTGTTCACCCAAGTTTCTGAGTTGTAGAATTTGTCTTTAAAACTAGATGATCTATTTCTTAAGAGCAGGGAATCTCTAGTGGGACACTTTCGTATTCCACTCATTGGCCGGCAGAGATTATGCATAGTTGCTCTGCAACGAAGACCTACTGGTTAAGTAATAGGCAGATTGATGGAGAGATTGATTGATACACTGCCAATTCTCCTTCCATGTAAGGAGATTCACAAAGAACTGGGGTGGTCTGGCTTGCATTCTTTCTCTGCCATTTTCATCATTCCACTGGATCAGTTTTAATCTATTATGCTCTATCATGGTGAATTTATTTCAGTCCATTTGAACACATTGATATTTTGGCCTGAACTCCTATAGGAATAATTTCTCTATTATAACTTTGAGTTTTCATTTGTAATTTACAACAAATTACTTTTGCAGACAAGTCTTTGTTGAAATAAATAGATTCAGTTATTTATTATTTTTTATTCTTTCCATATGATATTTGGATTGCTTCTTTATCATCTCTTCTAGTATGTCCCACGTCCCAGTTTCCCTTGTTTGTTTCTTTTTTTTTTTGGTGACAGGAATTTTGTATTAGAGAAGTAGTTCTTAGTACTTTGGTCTCTGAGCTAGGATCATCAGCAGCACATGAAAACTTGTCAGAAATGCACTAATCAGGCCCAAATACCAATCTATACTCCCAAACAAACCAACTAAACAAAACAACTTACTGCCTTCTAGTTGGACTAGCTGGTTGTGCTACTTGGACCCTCTACAGTGAAGATACGAGAGACCAGGTGAGACAGACACAGATAGAGGTTATAGAACCCTGAGCTTCATAAGAGAGGTTGGAGAGGGGGACTGAGTGCTTGCTGGGAGGAGAGGCTGAATAAAGACCATGAGAGAGGGAGACTGACTGGTGAATGGCTGGCATGATCATATTGGGAGCAGCTTTGGCAATAGAGGTGGTCTAGAAGAGCAGGCTCAACCTGGCAACAGGAGGAGTGCAATTCCTCCTTTTCCCCCCATGCTCCTGGATGACCAGAGTTGTAGCCAGCTCCCATCCTTGTCCATTCCAAGCACAGACTCTGCTCTCTAGGAGTTAAGAGCCACATGGTTAGGAGCCATGGCAGTGTGAGGCAGGGACCGTCTATTCCGCTTTGGTGAGCTGCTTTGGTGCCTGGGTTCAGGCAGGCTTGGCTCCAGATCTGCCAAGCCTGCAGCATCACCAGACCAGAATTTAATGTCATTCTGCCCTCAGCTGCCCTCTGGTCTTGGAAGACACTGAAACCAGGTCCAGCAGGGGCGACCTTGAACTACTTCCAGACTGGGTAATCTGATGGAGCTGGTACCCATAGGAACGCTGCTGTCACATCCCTCATGCACCCATCTCATGAGCTCCTTGACTTGCAGAAGCCCCCCAAGGTTTTTTCCTCCCTGGATCCAACAGATGCACACTTTTGTTTGGGGGTTTGATTTTTCCCCCTTTTGTTTGTTTATTCTTTCTCCTCCTTCTTCTTTTCTTTCCATTCCCTTGAATTTTATCCTTTCAATCTTTGCTGTTTTTCCTTTTTTTCTTCGGTTTCTCATTTCCCTTCTTTTTCTTGTCTTTTGATCTTTCTTTACTGCTCTCTGATCTCTTTTCATCTCCTCCCACTTTTAAAATTTCTTCCTTTTATTTCCTTTCTTATTTTTCTCTTCTGCAGCTGTTTCTCTGTCCCTTTTTTGTCTTCATAATTACTACATTCTTTTTTTCCCTGTTTGCTGCTTGGTTTCATTTATTTGTTCTCTGTTGTTTTCTCTTTTCACTGTTGGTTTCTCGTGCATTTATTCTCTTTTGTTTTCTTGTGTGTGTGTGTGTATGTGGGAGGGGTCTTCTTTTCCCCATACAACAGGAGACATACAGCCCACTGCTCAAACAGCTCAGCCACAATGTCTACAACTCCACTTAATGGGCAGGAGCCTACACCAGCTCCTATGCTACCTGATTAACGATAGCCAAACCCACCCTAAACTGAGGTGCATGAACAGTGAGTGAGAATGATGTGCACACTTTCGTTCTCCAACTATAGCCACAGCAGACTGTTGAAATCTTAAGAACACACTAACATATGATCATCAATTAATTACAAATACAACAACCCTACAATGTCCCAGAGACAGCCGATAATTTTGGCTCACATGAAGAAGCAAGAGAGAGTGGCTTAAACAGATGTCCAAGATAAAGAGCCAGAGAACATTCCTGAAGAAGAAAAGGTAATAGAATGAGCTGAAAAAGATTTCAAAGGACTGTGGGTTAATGTGCTGGACTGCAAGGTTGGTTTGAACCACAAAGTCGGTGGTTCAAGTTCACCAGCCACTCCTCGGAAACCCTATACAGGGTTGCTATGAGTCAGAACCAACTCAATGGCACTTAATCACAACAATAAAAGGATTGATAGAGGGATTGATGAAACAGGAGAACACAGAAAAAAGAATTCAGGAAAATACTATAAGGACAAATAAACAAAATAAATGCAAATTTTGAAATAGTACATAATATGCAATTCAAAATCCAGAAGATTAATATTAAGATCTCAGATATGAACAATATATTGAAAGGGCAAAGGAGTAGCTTTGAAACGATGGAAAACTGAATTAGTGAGCTTTATCATAAATCTCTCAAGACTGGTATGCTAGAAGAACAATCAGAAAGAAGAGTGAAAAAGTCTGAAGGAAACCTAAGAGTTGTGTGGGACACCATGAAGAAGAGCAACTTGCAGGTGACTAGAATTCCAGAACAGGGGAGACAGGGAAGAGCACAGAGAAAATGGTCCAGACGGAAAAATTCCCTAGTGTCATGAAGGATGAGAAGCTAAATATTCAAGAGGCTGAATGAACACCAAACAGGACAGACGCCAAAAGAAAATCACCAAAATATATCGTAATCAAACTTTCCAAAACCAAAGACAAGGAAAGAATCCTGAGAGCAGCTCAGGGAAAACATGAAGTTACCTACAAAAGAGAACCAATAAGACGAAGGTCTGATTTTTCAGCAGAAACCATGCAGACAAAAAGGCATTGGGATGACGTATACAAAACTCTGAAGGAAAAAAAATGTCACCAAGGAATCATATGCTCAACAAAGCTGTCCCTCAAATACGATGGTAAAATTAGGGCGTTTCCAGATAAACAGAAATAAAAGGAATTTGTAATGATCAGACCAACTTTACAGAAAATGTTAAAGGAGTGTTCTTTGGACTGAGAAACAACAACCTGAGATTACCATACATGACAATAACACCCATAACTCAATCCAGATATGTTGTTGTTGTTTTTAAGTACCGTCAAGTTGGTTCCAATTCATAGCAACCCCATATAGGGTTTCCAAGGGGTGGCTAGTGAGTTAGAACTGCTGACCTTGTGGTTCAAACCAACTTTTCAGTATAGTGCTTATCCTATAGCACCATACCAGGACTCAGATATAGAAGTATTAAAAGTAAGACAAAACTAAATATACTGAAAATAGGAAAGTAGAGATATCAGTTTATAATGACGCCAACTATAAATCAAAAAGAGGAAATAGTGTAGACACAGAACTTCCAAAAGGCAAGAAAGTCAAGTAGATTTCAAGATACAACAGATTGTTTTAACTAGGGAAAAATATTAATAAATTACAGGGTAACCTCAAAGAAAATGAATACACC
>NW_006408533.1:30847572-30856365 GCF_000296735.1 Chrysochloris asiatica | reverse complement strand
AAAGAAAACCCAGAAGCAAAATGAGCTCAGTGCAGAAAATTATGTGGAACAAAGAAACAAGTAGCAAAACACACACACACAGAGCAAAATGACAGTAATAAATTTATACTTATTGATGATTACAGTGAATGTAAATGGATTAAATACACCAGCTAAGAGGCAAAGAAAAATGGATAAGAAAACAGGATCCTTCAATATGCTGTCTACAAGAGACACATAAGGTAGATGGAGACAGCTTAAATATCCATCAGCAGAAGAATAGTTAAACAAACTTTGGCACATACACACAATGGAATGCTATGAAATATTGAAGAATAATGACGCATCTGTGAAACACTTCATGACATGGATGAACCTGGAGGACATTATGCTGAGTAAAATTAGTCAATCACAAAAGGACAAATATTGTATGAGACCAATACTTCAAAAAAGTTAGAAAAAGTTTTCTTGATAAAAGAAACGGGGGGGGGGTGTGGATAGGAGGGAGGGAAATTATTTCTGGGCTAGAGGGTAGACACATGTTAATATGGATTACAGGGCTGGTGATATACAACAAGAGGGAGTTTAGCAGAGGAAAGATGAAGGTAGCGGGAGACCCAGGGAGGAATGCGATATTAAAGAGAATACAGGTAAATACTGTTAGCTGATGGTACATGGAGGGGGTTGCAGTCATTGTAATGAAGGAAAGTATATGATTTGTTGAAGGTAAAACTGATGATCTGCTCTGTGAACTTTCACTCAATTCACAATAAAAGGTAAAAAATAAAAAACAAAAACAAAAAAACCCATCTTTATGGAAGTCAACAGCTACATCTTTCTCTCATAGATCAACTGGTTCCAAACCACTGATCTTTTTGTTGATAGTTGAGTGCCTTAACAACTGAGCCACCAGGACCCCTCTGCCTTGGCCCAGACCCACTATTTTAACAAGCCCTTCTGGTGATCTGGATGCTAAAGTTTGAGAACAGCTCTATTAGCTAAGAACACTGTGTTTAGATGCTGGATTGGAGCTCTGGCTCTATAATTAAAAGACTGAATGAGGCTGGGTCTGTTTCTTCATGATAATTTTTTCTATCCCTCCTGGTGTCTTTGGGGGTCAAGATTTTCTTTTTAGGGGCTTTTAGACTGATAATATGGCAAAAATAACAGTGATACACACTCCACCAGATTGGTCTAATGATCAAATAATTCATTGCATAGACAACCTTTATGGGATTTTTTTTTCAACCCCTCTGAGTTCTTAAGGTTCTCATTATTTTATGTAGGATTGCGCAATCAAGACATCTTGGTTTCCACCATAAATAGATGCTGCAGCTTAGTACGGAAAGCACACACATGTGACCAGAATGTGTCTTTATTGTGTCCAAATCAATGATTCATGTGGTTGACAATGAGTTTAGAAGCATCAGCAGTCGTTTCTGAGAGCGGGACTTGATGTTGAAGGTTGCACGTTAAAGATGGTGTTGAGTTGGAACTTCAAGAGTGTACAGATTGTTGAGTAGTGAGGAAGGCTACTCCTGATCAGCCCAGATAGGTGAAAGGCAGGAGTAAGTGTGGAGAGTAAAATGCGGGTGCAGAGCTGGAACAGTAAGTAGACGATCGCCTTGCAGGAAAGGTGTTTGTTGAGGGATATAGTAGTAGAAAAGTTTGAAAGGGATGTTGAGGCCAAGAGCAAAGGAACCTGCAAGCTCCCCATGAGAAACTATTCATAAGAAATCACGACTCTTGTCACACATTTCTACAGGGTTAATGAGATTTTTACATGGTGATGAGAACGGTGGGTATCTGAGGACATGTTATCAGGAAAAAAGTTAGAGTCTGAGGCTCAACTCATTGAAACTTGCTAAGAGTATTTGAGGAATTACCATGGCCAGCTCAGTGGAGCCAGTCTAACTGCACAAGTGTTAATTAGCCCCTAGCAGGATTGGCCCAACCACCAAGTTTCAGGTGTCCAGAGGAAAGGAAGCAAGTCTATCCTAGAAGTAGTACTCAGTCCTGGCTATGTATTGAATCACTGGGGAGCCTTAAAAAACAATCCATATCTGGACCCTACCTCCAGGGAGTCTGATTTAATTGCTCCAAGGTGGGGGTCCATACACTGGTATGTTTTAAAAGCTCCCCAGAGGATTCTGATATCCAGCCATAGGTGTGAACCACCAATAGAATTGTGGCTATCAATCAGATCAAGTTCAGCTAATCCCACAGATTTACACATTCCTCCCGATGAGGAAATGTTTCAGTTTTCATAGAATTAGTTGTCCTTTCTTTTTGGTAACTCTTCAACTAATGGAGCTGGTTGACATGACCTTGGCAGGTGTGTGTGTGTGTGTAGGCAGGAATGATCTTGGCTCCCATGCTCAAAACTCTGGATCCAGAAAAGAAAATTTAAGGTGTGGAGTCCATGGGGTGGAGCCATAGAACAGCTCTGGATACAGGCATCTGAGGATTTCTGCATAGCACCCAGCAATGAGGCTATGGATCAGAATCATAACTGTAAAAACATTGTCTTATTTTGTAGACTTTCATGACCTTCCGACGTTTGTTATTTGTACATTCTCCTCTGTAGCCCCATAGCAATTACCAGTAAATCCTTGACATTGAAAAAGCCAGCATACTTGCTGTCAGGATCTTAATGAAAAGTGGAAGACTTTGTGGCATAGTATCTTGGAAGGAAGGAACCCCCAGGTACAGCCTTAGTTTGGACAGCTTACAAAAGAAAAGAAAGTAAGGCTGTCAAGAATGAAGTCGTGGGTAGCAGAAATCCCTAGTGGCTTCATCACATTTAAATGTATACCTAACTCAATTCTCCGCACATAAAATTTATGAAATAAATGCTTGTCATATAGACCTGTGTCTAGTCCTGACCGCCATTCCTATGGGTCATGTATCCTTGAACATATTTTATCCACCCAGAGTTCCTGTCTTCTCCTCTCTAAAATGGAGTAATAATATCCTGGCAGCAGTCTTCAGAAGTTCCCCAGAAGCACGAGGGATGAACTAATAAACTTCAAGGACTCTGTAGTTAAAGTCCAAAGTGCCATACCTCTGATGACATGTTGTTTTCCCCAAACATCAAAGTTTAGCTTAAACATTAATTTACGACATGCATTCATTCAGTCAGCAAAGTTCTGCCGAGTTTCTCCTAAGTGTATGACTCTGCTCTAGGAACTTGGGATTCCACCATGAACAATAACAATAAACAAAGATCGAGTCTCATGTTATTCCGATTCTAGTGATTCTAGAGACACAATGAACATCATAATTTATCTGTGTTGGTTTATTGGTTTAATACAGAAACAAGGAGACATTATTTACAACCTCAAATTTTTTAACTCCCCCTTTGCCCCTGCTTCACAATCTTGGAGTAAATGGGGCTCCTTTTGCTGTGTGCTACCACGTGGTTCCAGATAGGGAACTGAGAACAGAGTATTATAAGGATCTGTTTTGAAGATTTTTAAGAATGTATAATTACAAATGAACAATGAATTCTGTGCCCTGGTATGGTAGACTTAGTTCCTGCCTGTAGTTTAGGAACTATCTAAATGCTCTCTTATTCTCCTGTCACTGTAAGATCTTAATGGTACATTGTTGATGTTTTTGTTAAATGCAGTAGAGTTGGTTCCGGCTCATAGGCAGTCTCTGTGTAGGGTTTCTGAGGAGCAGCTTGTGGGTTTGAACCATTGACTTTGTGGTTTACAGTCCAGTGCTGACCCTGCATTGCCACACCAGAAGTACCACTAAGTTTGCATTAAAGGTTGGATGCTGCCTAGGCAATGTGCTTCTGAAGATGCAGGCAAAGGCCTTCAGCCATTGTGCTTTAAGATCCTCCATTGTGTTAAGCACCTACCATATGATCCCAGAAAAGCTTCATTTCAAAACAAGGGTGGATGGAGGATTTGAGGAGACTATAGCATAGGCCTTAAAAAATATGTAAGATGTTATGGGGAAAATAGCCATGAAAACAGATGCCAAAATGTAGCTCAGAGTGGTTCAGTAACCCGTTCAAAGTCACACAGCTAATAACATGTGCAGCTAGGTTGAGAGCAGAGGGTTGTGCTATTTCTCTACTTCTCCCTTGTTAAGAAACATACTCAGTCCACATTATTCACTTGCCGTAGGATGAAAGAGATTTCTTCCTACAATTTTCTATCTGGAACAAATTGGTACACATTCCAATCTTTTCTTCATTATTTCCTAGTCCTGGTGTGGCACTGTGGGTTAATGTACCAGACTGCAAAGCCGTTTGAACTGCAAGGTCGGCAGTTCAAGCTCACCAACTGCTACTTGGAAACCCTATACAGGGTCGCTATGGGTCGGAACCGACTTGGTGGCACTAAACAACAACAACAACATAATTCTGTGTAGAAAAGAATGATGATAAAGACTTAAAGAATTTTATAGTTGAAAAAACCATGGTAGAGCTTTTATTCAAATTCCTTTGGGTTAGGGTAGGAAGTGGGTAGGCTGAAAACTGAAACGTGAAGAAGGAATATGACTGGTTCAGGGTTACACAGATGGTTCGTCAAAAGCTTGGACGGGAACCCAGGAGCCTTGACTTCCATCCAAGGCTCTGTCTCCCACTGTCATTCTGGAGGATGTGTTGGTGTGGACCAGAACTCTCGGCAGACTGATTATTTAATGACCCAACTAATTTTACCATGATGGCATGAACATTTATAGTAAATCTGATTTACTATGTGCCTAATTGTGCTTAATTACCCTCATGTGGGAAACCAACATGAACTTCCCCCTTGAAACCTGTATTTCATAGAATATTGATTTCCCCAGATATATTGTCGTGAGAACGCTAACACTGACCAGGGATGAGATACGAAGTCTGGACTCAGTGCACCTTGAATTACTTTCATATCGGCTGATCCTTGATCCTGGAATTTTATTTTATAAGGAAGATGCTTATGGTGGCTTCTGAAGGAAAAAGAAAGTATATAATTGGTATATTAATGAGTCATTTAGGTCATACTTAAGGAGTTGGTTTCAGGTAAAGTGATGATTTTTATTTCAAATAGGGCAGTATTTGAGAAGAGTTGCAGGCTGTGGACAAAGAGCCAATGGAGAGGCAGGTATAACCACAAGGGAGAAGAAAGCTGCAACATTGAGGGAATGAAGTCACTGAGGGCAGGTCTGGTGGATTGGATTGGTGGAGGTTGGGGGTTGGTGGAGTAGGGCACCATATTTTCTCAGATTGGAAGACAGGGTGGGCAAAGATAGAAATAAATAGAAGATTGAAGATATGTGTTGGGAAACAGTAAGAACAAGGTGGGGGTCATAAGGGATGCTAATGAAGGCTGGATGTTCTCCTAAAGTGAAATGTTGTTATTGTTAAGTGCCATCGAATTGGTTCCGACCCACAGTGACCCTGTATAAGGTTTCTGAGGAGTGGCTGGTGAGTTTGAACTGATGACCTTGGGATTCAAACTGACCTTGCGGTACAGTGCTTATCCTACAGCGCCACACCAGGAGTACAATTTAGGCTGAATTTAGGTATCAGTTAGGTAAGCATTAAGTATACAATGTTTAGAGGAGAAATGGGAGAGGTGGGCATTTCCTCCCATCCCCATCAACTTACTTTTAAAATCCTATGTAAACTCTTGGAACTGCACTTAAACCTTGCCAATGTACTATAAATTGCTCATCTTTTACAGAATCAAACATTTACCACTGATTCCATAACAGTCAGAATATGACCTTCCAGAGCCCTGCACTAGTCTCATCTTGTCCAAGATTTATATATCTTTATTATATCAGTCAGGGTGGGTTAGGTTGCAATGCAGTAACAAGACATCCCACCCCCTCCATCTCAAATCTCTCTGGATTAAAATGACCAAGGATTATTTCTTGCTTATACTAAATGTTTAGCATGGACTATGGGAGCAGAGCTGAGGGCTAGAGTCTGCTCTACCTTGTCACTCAGGAACCTGGATTGATAAACCAGCCACCTTTTTAAATGTTGCTAGGTTCATGTCTAAAAGAGTGTTTTCTGAGGTCTTACCTCAGCAATGAAATGCTCAGGTTTGGAGAGTAATGCAACACTATTATTCATAACTCATTGGCCAGATTTAGCATGTGAATAGGAACTCCATCATGTGCCTAGAATAGGGAAGATCCATAACTATTTAGTAAACAGTAATGACTATGGTACTTCCTCAGGCAGACAGCTTGGTCCCTGAAGCTGATGTGAAGCTGGGCCCTGATGGGGGCAGCAGGAGAAGTGAGGGATTACAGAATAAGGCACCAGGAAGGAGGTGCCTTGCAATGACAGGGGTAATCTAGTCGGCCTCTAGAGTGGAGTGTGCATTTCCATGAATGTCTGGATGAGGGGGTAAGGGAAACCCAACACCCACATGAGCTCACAACCTGTGATACCTCCTCCAACTCAGGACCCGAGGGGCAGGTTGAAAGTGACCATGTGGTCCTTCTGCATGTCTTCATATGTCCCCAAACATGCTTCTTCTCATGAAAGATCCTGGGGTGCGTATGTTATCGACAAAAGTGTCTGAATGTGTCCATTTTTTAAATCTTTCTACAGGTCAGCTGTTGAAGTAATTGGCCATTTTGACCTTGAACCTGATAACTCTCCAATGCAGTGGTTAGGAAAGCAGGCCTAGGAAGGCAGGAAGGCTAATGACAAGGAATCTTGCTGCCGTCTCATGATTCCTAATATGCTACAGTATCTTGGCTTATAGTCCCTGGACAAAAACAAAACAAAAATTAAAAAACCCATAGCCATTGAACTGATTCCAACCCACAGAGACCCTATAAGGTAGAGTAGAATTACTTTGTAGGGCTTCCAAGACTGTAAATCTTTACAGGAGCAGACAGCCTCATTTTTCTCCCAGAGAGCAACTGGTAGGTTTGAAGTATAAACCTTGCAGTTAGCAGTCAAGTGTTTAACCCACAACACCACTAGGGCTCAATAGTCCAATGGCAGATGTTAGTTTTTTCAGAAGTGCAGTAAAAGTAACTTCAGTTTTCTGAATTTAAGGGATAGTTGGATATGGAGGAAACCTCCAATGAGATGGACTGGCACAGTGGCTGCAGGAATGGGTTCAAGTATAGTAACGATTGTGAGCTTGGTGCAGCACCTGGTAATGTTTTGTTCTGTTGTGCATAGGACCACTATGAATCGGTACCAACAAGATGGCACCTAACAACAATAACAACATATATGGAATAAGACAGAGAAGTTTCTCTCTGTACTGGACAACAGCTCAAAGTCAGCAGACAGCCCTGGGCTATTCAACCAGCTTGCTCTTGAAACTGCCGGGTCCCTTTAAGATGTAGAGCTCAGAGACAGAGAGGTCAAACACCGGCCAGTGGAAGTTTCCACACTCTGTGTGTCTGGGCCAGCATCTGTCTATCTCTGCTTGGGAAGGGTGGGCCCTGTTCCCACAGGCCTGAGATTTATGAGTTCAGTCTGCGAGGGGGCGTTGGCCTTTATTTCTCGGCATGTACAAATGGGTTTCTCCAATGGTAAACACCGCTACAATTTGGAACGCATAACCCTCAGCCTATCTTAGGCTAACTCCCTGGCCTTTCTCTCCTTATTGGTTTCAGCTTGTCCACACATGCACACACACACACACACACACACAGCTGTAAAATGAGACAGAGTCATAGAGTGGTTTGTGCCTAGATTTTCTCATATGTTGCTGCTGTTAAGTGCTGGTTCTAACTTAGAGTAACCCTGTATAGGGTTTCCAAGAAGTGACTGGTGGGTTTGAACTGCTGACCTTGAGGTTAGCACTCCAGAACTTTCCCTACAGCTCCACACCAGGATCCTCACTTTTCCTCACATACTCAGCCCAGATCAGTCACCAGCCTTCCATTGACCACATCAACTAGCACTTTCAGTTACTACCTGAAAATAACTTAAATATACACACACACTTTAAAACCCTTACCTCCCAGACCTCATCAGCACCTCTGACTCTTCTCAGTCTGCCCTGCCTGGCCGTGACGTCTCAGTGGAGAGAGAATCTCCTACCCGACATCCTTCGCTTAATGTACTGCAGCATTAGGAGGAAAAGGCTGTAAGTATTGAAGGTTCACATGGGGACTGAATGGAAGTCAAAGATCAGCCATGAGTGGGCTGAAGTCTTCATTGTTGGTGCCAAGCCAGTCATGTGGCCGGAAGTCTGGGTGGTCAGTGATTGAAACGTGGTGTGTGTGTGTCGGGTGACAAGAGGAAGAAAACTGCCATCAGAATTTTACTTAGAGGGTTTTACATGGTCCCGTCTTTTAGGGTGTTTGGTCAAAGTTCTGTGCTTATCAGAGAATTATCCCGTTTCCTTTTCTAAAAGGCCAGTTAGTATAGGCTCTGAAACCATAGCTCTGAATCTAAATCCTGGACTTGCTCTTTCTAGCTGTGTGACCTGGGCAAACTACCCCACTTCTCTAAACCTCATTTACCACGTCTGCAAAATGGTCAGAGGATTGGTGTCATGGAACTGTAACAGCTAGGTGCCTAGCCTAGGACACGGAATCAGAAGTCACTATTACAATTCCTTAAGGGAGCACTAGTGGTGCTGTAGGATAAGTACTGGGCTGCTAACCACAAGGTTGGCAGTTCAAGCCCACCAACCATTCTGTGGGAGAAAGATGAGGCTTTTTGCTGCAGTAAAGGTGCTATGGGATAAAGCACTGGACAGCAAGGTCGGTTGGAACCATAAGGCTGTGGCTCAATCTTACCAGGTGCTCTTAGGATCACTATGAGTTGGAATCAACTTGATAGCAGTGAGAGAGAGAGAGAGAGAGAGAGAGAGAGAGAGAGAG
>NW_006408533.1:30843382-30847472 GCF_000296735.1 Chrysochloris asiatica | reverse complement strand
CATACAAGGGGAGAGATAGATAGATAGATAGATAGATAGATAGATAGATAGATAGATAGATAGATAGATAGATAGATAAATTCTTCCTTTGTTTTCTCTTTGAACTGGTATTACATATTTCCATATTCTTATTTCATCACATGAAACAAGGCCTCAACCCTCTAGAATTCTTCATTCTGCAACAGAACAGCCCACTTTGTTTTCTTAAGGAAGCAATGCACAGATTGCGCTTTGAAGCAAGAGGCACATCTCTCCTTAACTCATTTCCCTGCCTCATACTCTAGTGCCTTGTAGTTTTCAATGAGGACAGGGCTGGAGCTGAGGGATCAAGGTCAAAGGGCAAGACAACTCTCTTCTCTTCTGAGTGCAGGCAGAAAGGGATGATTTATAAGACCAGAGTGACCCTTCAGGATGTGGGTAGGACAAGGTCCTCGGACTTATTCGCTTTCCTTCTGGTGCTCAGAGGGATGCTGTGTCCTCGGAGAAGCAGGTCAGGCTGCCTCAGTGCAGCACTGGAGAGGAACTTGAGGCTGTCCAGGGTAGGGACTGATAGGTGTGGTATGGGGGAGAACATCTGGGACGTGGCATCAGGGGACCCACAGTGACCCTGTATCCTACCACTGACCACCTGCTCCTGCCTGAGCAAGTGACCTCACTCCCTCAGCCTCCGTGTCCTCCTCATGGGTCAGACTACTGTCCATCAGCCTGTCTGGTCATATCTCATGCACATTTCATACTAATCCCATCCTTCCCTGCTTACACATACTCACACAGGCAGGTGTACACATATACACACATGAAGTGCATGCAGACACAACCACATGCACAGATGTGCACAAAGCACACACATGCACATACCATGCACATGTGACTGCATGCACACAGGCACACACACAAATGTGCTTTTTTCCAGCTTCTGAATTCTATCCAATTCAAGAGCCATCCCTGCCTCCTACATTCCCCGCCTCCCGTGACCACCTACTTGTCTGACAACCTACTTTGAGGGTTGCTATGAGTTGGAACTGTCCCCAAAGCATTAACAACAATAGCTGCCACAAGGTCACTTCTATGGCTCTGGTGCCGTCACACCTGGCTTTGGGTCTTGAAGGAACACTGAAGTTGTTCAGAGACATGGACATACCTTCTGATGCTCCACACTAGAAATATGTGAATCATGGAGAAGAAACAAAGCTTACAATGAACAGAGCCAGAAAATAGTCTGTAGTTGTGTTGTAAAGAAATTGACCTTGCCCCAAAAGATGTTTGGCTTTTGCCTTTGACTCCTGGGTGGGGAGGGAAGAATTTTTGTTTGCTTGGGAACCTTGTGCTAGTCTTATAATAACAATGTGATTTATGTTAGGTGCTGGCCACACCTGAAGATGGGGGCTGGAAATATCAGAAGGACCCACACTGTGATTTAGGGTCAGGATTTGTGGTCTGGCAAAAGTAATGAACCTGCAGATTGTGTTCAAACATAGGAACAACCATTCAACCACATCTATGCAAAAAAGCCTCCATCAAAACTCTGAACACCAGGGCTTGGATGAGCTTCCCTGGTTGGCAATACTTTTATGTGTATTCCCATGCATCAATACTAGCAAAGTAACTTGTCATGTTTCCACATGGAGAAGGTAATGGGAGCTCCAAGTTTGGTACCTCTCCTGGGCTCTACCCCATGCACTTGTTCCTTTGGCGGATAGCAATAGGTATAATGTTTAGTGATTTCTATGATCCCTGAACTTGTAGCTGGTGTCAGAAAAATCATGGCAGACTTGGAGACTGTGCCCCCTAGCTTTGCAGTTGACCGGTTCTCCAGTCATGTACATGCACAACTGTAAGCACAGAATTCTTTTCTCCTTATTGCCTGGTCAAAATGAACGTTCTTTCTTGTCAGGAACAAACTCGATCAGAGTCATACAATTACAAATATACTATTCATTTTGTTTCTTTTTTGATGGGAATTACCGACACAGAATTTATCAGAAACCCCATGTTTAAATGACTTGCTGATTTGACAGGAAATACTGACTTTGGCAGAGATAACATAAAACTCATTATCCGCCACTACAATGAGGACATCGATGACAATCTGCTTAATAAGTTTCATAAATTCAAAGAGCATTTTAGATTTGTCGCTGCAAAAGAAAACTCGATATGCTCTGTAATCTCAGAGCTCATATATGAGAGATGCTCGACAGAGGTTTCCCCAAAGCTGATAACAATCTTGAAGATTCACATGTCATTACCAGTGATGAAGTCTGAGGCTGAAAGAACCCTTTCCAAACCTTGAATAATAAAATACAAAATTTGATCAACTTGTTAGAGAAAAGACAGAATTATTGTTGTATCCTCTCTATAAAAGCCATATTGAAAAATTATAGTCATTTAAAGAGACAATCGAAGAGTTAGTGGTTAAAAAAATGTAGTAAGATAAGAGTTATGGATGTATGTCAGACAATGAGGCTAGATCTTGCGATGCTTGTGGAAAATGTCAGCTCTTTAAAAGTTATATAATTTGTTGTGATTTCTTTTTCTCGCTTGAAAGAAAATTTCAGTTTCATATGTAATTTTGTATTTGTCATTTTGAATACATTTTCTCCAGGAGCCCCCTCCTTCCTACGCTGTGAAAGCTTTGAACCCCACCTGCCTGTACCCCTCAGTTCTGCTGACAGACCCCTCCCCTTAGTCCTTTGCTGGCCTATATCTGCTGGTGAAAGGTTTGGGAGTGGGCACAGGGTTTGAGTGACACTGAAGAGGACAATGTCAGGAGTTGGTGAGGAATGTGGGTCTGACTGTCGGCATACATCCTTGGAGACCACCTGGTTCTTATCCTGTTATTAAGTGCTGTGGAGTTGGTTCCTACTCACAGCAACCCTGTATATGTTTCCAAGGAGCAGCTGGTGAGTTTGAACTGCCAACATTGTGGTTAACAATCCAGTGTTTATCCTACAGTGCCACACCAGGATTTCAACTTTTATCCTAAAAGGGGCAAAACTTCTGTCATGCCGCCTGTGAGGGCCCAAACCCTCCCAGTAACTGTCTCATCAAGGCCTGGTTGGGCCTGCCAGCTCCCCCACCCCCTCCCCCTGTGTTTCCTTTTAATAAAATTTAATGTTTTCATTTTCAAAGACCTAGAAAATCCAAACACTTTTTAAAAGCCCCGAGGAACCATAAAAATTAATAGCACAGGGATAATTTCTTTTTCAGTGGCGACTCAATTAAAGCTGCCAAAGTCAGACAGTGTGATTTAAACGTACCACTTGCAGAGGGACCCGAGCGGAGCAGGCAAACATGTAATGAAACAATAATATTTACCAATTACCCTCTTGGATGTTTCCCACCAGGCCCCTTGCCCCCAGGGAGAATATTTTCCTTCCCTCCCTCCCCTCCAGGGGCTAGAGCTCAGCATCCCTAATTGTTTTCTCCTTGAATGGTCACATTGCTATCAACAAGTGACTGAATTGTTTCTCTGCTCAGAGTAATGGGAAAATACCACCCGGGCTGGCTGCCCAGGGCAGCAGGCCACATGGACAGCATCCCGAAAATGGAGCTGTGGAAATGTGGGCCTGGATCCAGGCGCATCTCAGCTAGGTCCTCCAGCCAGGCCAGACCTCTCACTTCCATGCTTAGTCCTGCCGCAGGGCACTTGCTCCTGCCGTGTCCTCTGACAGGAATGGCCTTTCTCCTAGTCATTGAACATGTACTAAGGTGCCCTTCAATCTTTTGTTTTCTTTGAGGGTCCTATCAAAATCAACTTCTACTACGGTGACTTGGGTGTTGCTGTGATGCTGGAAGTGATACCTCTGGTATTTCAGATACCAGCAGGGCCACTCATGATGGGCAGGCTTCAGTGGGCTTCCAGACTAAGACAGACTAGGAAGAATGTCCTGGACATCTACTTCTGAAAATTAGCCAACAGAAGCTGTATGGATCATAACAGAATACAGTGCTGGAAGATAAGCTCCCTAGATTGGAAACCAAAAACCAAACCCACTGTTGTGAAGTTTATTCTGACTTGTGTCGACCCCATGTGTTACAAAGTAGAACCGCTCCACGTGGTTTTCTTGATAGTAATCTTTATGGACGTAGA
>NW_006408533.1:30827119-30842458 GCF_000296735.1 Chrysochloris asiatica | reverse complement strand
TTTTAAATAAATGTTTTATTGTGAATTATGTGATAGTTTACATGGGAGAACATTAATTTTACATTCATTCTATCGTATATTGTTTCATTGTATATGGCAATCTTTTGTTCTGACTCAAAGAGTTTTCATTGCCTAATTTTCGGATAAATCACCAGGCCTTTCTTCCTAGTCACATTTGGAAAGTTCTGCAGAAATCTGTCCAGCATGGGTGACCTTATTGGTATTGAAAATACTGGTGGTATCATTTACTGCGTTATTGTTGTTGTTAAGTGCTGTCAAGTTGGTTATGACGGTTAGCAGTTTTAAAGCCCTAACCATTCAGATTTCCCGTTAACCTGACTACCTTCAGGTCTTCTAGATAGAGGCAACTGTGGAGTATCTCTTAAGTTCAGATCTGTAGTCTGGACAATGTCTGAGCGCTTCCAGCATTCGACTCAAGACAGGCTTATCTCCAGTGCTAGACTGTATTCCTCAACTGTGTCCTTTGGAAAGGAGCTCTGCATACTACAAAGGCTTAATAATTGCCTGACTTGAAATAGTGGTTCAACTTTCTCTTCAATAGATGAGTTAACTGTGAACCCCCAGAAATAGGTTACATGGATTTCAGTGCAGCATTGTTTACATGGGGCAGTGGGGGGGGGGGCGCTAGCTGACCTAAATGTCCATGCCAATCATTGGCACTGGATTTAGGTGAATAGATGGCAAGCTCTAGACAGTTGCCACTGAGCTGATTCTGACTCATGTGTTGCAGAGTAGAACTGTGTCCCACACAGTTTTCTATGGCTGTGACTTTTCAGAAATATATCTTGAGGCCTTCTTTCTAAGATGCTTCTGGGTGGACTTGAACTTTGAACCTTTCAGATAGTAGCCAATTGCTTAACTGTTTGTGCAAAGTCCCATGTTGCTGTTGTCAGGCTATCTAGTCAGTTCTGACTCTGTGACACTATGGATAACAGAGTGGAACACGAACGGTCCTACACCATCTTCACAATTGTTGTCATGTTGGAGCCCACTGTGGCTGCCACCATATCAGTCCATCTCATTGAGGGTCTTTCTCTTTTATACTGACCCTCCACTTTACTGAGCATGATGTCCTTCTCCAGGGACTGATTCCTCCTGACAATGTGTCCAAAGAACTGGAGACAAAGTCTCACCATTCTGGCTTTTAAGGAGAATTCTGACTGTACCTCTTCCAAGTCGGATTTGTTTGTTCTTCTGGCAGTCCATGGTACTTTTAATATTTTCCCCAAACACCATCATTGAAATGTATAAATTCCTCTATAGTCTTCTAACTTTCATATGCTTATGAGGCTATGGAAAATACAATGACTTGGGTCAGGCACACCTTAAACCTCAAAACTACTTTGCTCTTGAACACTAAAGAGTTCTTGTGTAGCAGATTTTCCCAATGCAGTATGTTATCATGTTATCTGATTTCTTGAAAGTTGTTTCCATGAGTGTTGATTGTGGACCCAAGCTAAGTAAAGTCTTTGACAATTTCAATATTTTTCCCATTTACCAAGGTATTATTTATTGATTCAGTTGTGAGGATTTTTGCTTTCTTTACACTGAAATGCAACCCATACTGAAGGCTGTGATCGTTGATCTTCATCAGTAATTATTTTAAGTCCTCTTCACTTCCAGCAAGTAAAGTTGTGCCATCTGCTTATCTCAGATTTTTTTATGAGTCTTTCTTCAGTCTTGCTGCCATGTTCTTCTTCATATAATCCAGCTTCTTGGATTATTTGCTCAGCATATAG
This sequence comes from Chrysochloris asiatica, assembly GCF_000296735.1. Lineage (NCBI taxonomy): Eukaryota > Metazoa > Chordata > Mammalia > Afrosoricida > Chrysochloridae > Chrysochloris > Chrysochloris asiatica. Next base: position 30,840,698 of record NW_006408533.1, on the reverse strand, counting down.
ATTGAATAAGTATGACAAAAGGATACAACCTTGGCACACAGCTTTTCTGGTTTAAAGCCCTTCAACGTTCCCTTGTTCTGTTTGAATGACAGCTTCTTGGTCCATGTACATGACTCCTATGATGTGTTACAAAACCAAATCAAACTCACTGCTGTCAAGTTCACTTCAATTCATAGTGACCCTCTAGGGTAGAACTGTCCCATAGGATTACAAAGGCTGTAAATCTGGAAACAGACTACTACAACTTACTGACATGGAGTAGCTGGTTGGTTTGAACTGCTGACCTTTCAGGTAGCAGTCTAGTGCTTAATCAGTCTCCTTTGGCATGAAAATATAGTACATAAAGTTGAATTATCAGTATATATAAATATCAAAAGTAGAAATATGGAATGAAAAAGACAAATGATGAATAATATGTTTTTGAGATACAACTAATATAAACTGAATTCCACATCCACCAATACTGTAGAGTGTTTTATGGATCTATATGAATATGCCCAGGTTTGAACACATGGATGAGGAAGAAGATATGAAATTCCTGGTAGTGGTTGCCTCTAGAGAAGGAGGGAGGGGTTTGAGGAGTGGGATCCAAGGGTCTTGAATTCCTTCTAGATATTTTTTCTTTTCATTATAAAAATCAGAAGCATGTAAACACGTTTACTATTTTCTAACTCTACTTGGTGAGCACCTGGTATCCACAATAGAGACTGGCAGGATGCCAACCCAAGGACTGTCCCTCAACTATTTTTTGTTAAGTGCCTTCAAGTTGGTTCTGACTCACTGCAACTTTGTATAGGGTTTCCAAGAAGTGACTGGTGAATTTGAACCGATAACCTTGCGGTTAGCAATTAAGTGCTGATCCTACAGAGCCAGTCACACCAGGACTTGGTCCTGGCTGGGCCTCATTTCACAGCCTTCTCTGCAGTGAACTGCAACCATGTGACCATGTTCTGTTGGAGGATGTGCATGGGAGTGTTGGTTCCTGAAGCGCCAGGGTCAGCAGCCCTAGAGGAAGCAGACAGGCTGTGGAGTTAGCTGGTGCCCTCTGCAGACCCAGTCTCTAAGCTAAGTAGGACTGCAGGGAACAGGAGGAGCTAAATGACCACTGAACAGAGTGCCAAGAATCTTTTGCTGCCTACAGAGTGCTGGCCTCCTCTTCACTTTCCCGCAATATACCTCACACATTCTGGCATGTCTCCACCAGAATGTCCTCCTGATAGTTTCTGCTTTTACAGCGCATGTTGTAGGTGGGTTAAGTGCATTAAAACTTATACCAACGTGATGTGACAGAGTAGAACTGCTTCATACGGGCTCCTAGGCTGTAATCTTTATGGAGGGAGTCTGGTTGCAGTTGGGATCCACCCAGTGGCCCTGTGGTACAGACTTGGTGATCTGCTCCAGTACAGCTTACCTTTGGGACAGGTATTCCATTCTTCACATGGGGTCACTACCAGTTGGGATGGACTCAACAGCATCAAACAGTAGCAGCAATAATTTTTACAGAAGCAGATCGTGAAGTCTTCCTGCCTTGGTGACCCTTGTTGTTATGTGCAGTTGAGTCTATTGCAACTCATAGTGACCCTATATACACCAGAAGGAAACACTGCCAAGTCCTGTGCCATCCTCCTAATTGCTGTTGCGCTTGAGCCTACTGTTGCTGCCACTGTGCCAATCCATCTTGTTGTGGGTCTTCCTATTTTAAGCTGACTCTCTACTTTACCAACCATACTCACAGACTGGTCTCTCTTGCTAATATGTCTGAATTATGAGAGAAAAATTCTCACCATCCTTGTTTTTTATGTTTCTAATGAACCTTCTGGCTGTACTTCTTCCAACGCAGATTTATTGTTATTCTGGCAGTCCATGATACTTCCAATATTCTTTTCCAATACCACAACTCAAATTAGTCAGTTCTTCTACGGTCTTCCTTGCTCATTTTCCAACTTTCACACACATATGAGGCAATTGAAACTACCATGGCTTGGATCAACTGCACCTTAGTCCACAAATTGATATCTTTGCTCTTGAACACTTGTGGAGCACATTTGCCTAATCCAATATGCCATTTGATTTCTTGACTGCTGCTTCCATGAGTGTTGATGGTGAATGCAAGCAAAATGAAGTCGTTGGAAACTTCATTTGATGTTATTTATCAGAACTCCTGAGTGTGTTCAAACCACCAACCGTTCTTTTAGCAGCAGAGCGCTTAATCATTGGAACACTAGTATAGCTCTTTACAGTGCACACTCAACTGTAAACTCCTGCCTGAGCCAGGCTGCTGTCCCTGGTCACTCCATTTCCCCTGCCTTCCACCTTGCCCTTCCAGTCCTCAGAACTCTTATCTGAATGCTTGTTTTAGCTTTAACCACACACTGTCCTATATTGCTGCTTATATCTTGGTGACAGAGACAATATCTTACCTCTGTATCTCTCTACAAGAGAAGGATCTAAGTTGACCTTTTCTGTTCTAAATGGGGAGGACAAGAATAACAGATTCCAACCTGGTATTCTCTGTTGTGTCTGATGGGTCCACAACAAATTATTCAGAATTCACTGAATCATGATGGCAAAGGGCTTCCTCGGGAGGGTTGGGCCAAGCAGAACTGACGCCCTAGCACTGCAACACACAGAGAAGACATGAAGCCTCCCTACAAGGAAGTATTGGGGGAGAGGGCTCTAGATCTGTGTCTGAGTTTTCTTCTTATTGAAGGGAAGACTCTAGCCCCAAATTCTTATAACACTGCTTTAAACTTCATGACCCCTCATGCCTCTCACTCTCTTGCACTTTCGGCTTTTCTGGAAAAACTCCAGATAAGATCATTTAGAATGCAAAGGTGTTGTTTGTCTCTGAAGCAGTTTTTTCAGAGATCTAGGTGAGTTCCTCAGCCAGCCCTAGAGGGACAGAAGGGGGAGAGTCAAAGTATGCAGCAGGAAAGAAGAAAGACCACCAAGGTGGGAAGCAAGTAGTAGTGGGGAGCTCAGGATAGAGAGGAGACCTTAGGGGCAGGAATGGAGTCCTCATCTGAGGTGGAGTTACTGACCTGTGACCTTCACAAAGCCATTTAGCCTCCCTGAGACGCATCTTTTTAGATGGGGGCTGTTTTAGGGTTTAATTGAATAAAATACAGGCATATTTTGGAGATATTCCTGGTTTGGTTCCAAACCACTACACTAAAGCGAGTATCGCAATGAAGCAACACACATGTATTTTGCTTTCCCAGTGCATATAAAAGTTATATTTACACTATACTGTCATCTATTAATGTAGTAGCATTATGAAAAAGTCTGAAATATTGTGAGAATGACCAAAAGGAGACACAAAGACACAGAGCGAGCACATGCTATTGGGAAGATGGTGCCGAGTGACTTGCTTGACCCAGGGTGGCCCCGTTCAGTTTGTGAAAACCCAGTATCCGTGAAGCACGCGGAAACAAGGTGTGCCTGTATCTGAACAGTTTTATCAACCTTTGAGTGTTATACAAATATCCGCCATCACTGTGGTATTATAACAAATGGCAGAATAACGTTAGCAGGATAAATGGGCCAGTGGGGGTGTGAGTGAGTGGGTGAAGGAATGAACTCCCTAGGGATGGGCCAGCTGCTCACAGGTGGCCTGAGGCCCAGAGTATGGCCATATGGACAGAGTTTAGAAAGGGACATTTAGTGGGGATTTGGAGCTCAGGTGGGCTGCTAACCACAAGGTCAGCAGCTTGAACTCAACAGCTGCTCCTTTGGAGAAAGATAAGCCATCTGTTCCAGTAAAGATCTAGTCTTGGGAACTCAAAGGGGCAGTTCAATATTGTCCTATAGGGTTGCTAGAGTCGGAATTGACTGGATGACAGGGGGTTTTGGTTTTGGGACCACTCCACAACCTTGATTTAGGTGACCAAACACCTTTAATCAAGCATCCTCTTCTCCAGGAGAGAGAGCCCTTGAGCCAAAACTTGGTGCTTGAGGCGAATAAAGGCTTTTGTGGATTCTTGCACCACAGGCAGAGCCTGGCATTGAGTCCACTTCAAGGAGGCCATGAGAAACAAAGCAGTTCCTCAGATGTTAGTAATCTGGTCTTGACTGAATTTAGCCCAAAGGCACACAGAGCACAATCCCTGCATGCTTGAAAAATGAACAGACAACCATAAAGGAAATTAGGAAAGACCCTGATACAAATACAGGACGTGCATATGTTGGAGGGGATGTAAGGACCAAACACATTTTATACCAGAGGCCTTTGTCTGAGTTCCTGGGAGATGAAGTCTGAACATCTTCATCTGACACCGAAAGGGTCCACACACTGGTCAGACCATCTTCCTAGGGCTCTCTCCAGCTTTGACTGTCTTGCACAAACTTCTTCTCTGCCAAGAGCTGAGCCCACCAACCCTAGTACACATGCTATTTTCTTCTTCTCTCTCGCCAACTGAATCACATCACCAATGCCCCATTCAAGTCCCACCTTTTTCCTGCATCAAATTGTTTGCCCTCAGCTTTACTTTTCAGTTATATCCTTCTCCCATTCTTAACCCCTCTGACTTTTTAATTCTTGGTTGTTGTTGTTGTTAAGTACTGTGGAGTCGGTTCTGACTCAGTGACCCTGCACAGGGTTTCCAAGGCTGTAAATCTTTACGGGAGTAGAACGCCTCATCTTTCTTTCGTGGAACCGCTGGTAGTTTCGAACTGCTGACCTTAAGGTTGGCAGCCCGATTCGTAACCACTGTGCTACATGAACTCCTTTTAACGCTTGGTACTGTGGGTTAAAAGGAGCTCTGGTAGCGTATAGTGGTTACAAATCAGGCTGCTAACCTCAGGGTCAGCTGTTCTAAACTACCAGCTGTTCCGCAGGAATTGTGGGTTAATGTGCTGGACTGCAAAGTCAGTTTGAACTGCAAGGTCCATGGTCCAAACTCACCAGCTGCTCTTTGGAAACCCTATGCAGGGTTGCTGTGGGTTGGAACTGACTTGATGTCACTTAACAACAATAACTATGTTTGACTCAACATTCCCTGCCTAGCCCTGTGTCTGTCCCCGAGGGCACTGGATGTGTCTATATGCTTCCTTATGTCCTCTACTTCACCTGCATCATGCTAGGTACATAAAAAACTCAAACTGTTGGTCAGCTGGTTAGGAAGGCAGAGTCGTTAGTTCACCAAATGGATAATTGTGGGGAACTGAAACTTTTCGTCCTGTCCCAAGGTGTAAATACCAACAGGTGACCAACACCCAACTTCAGCTCATCTATTCAACCTCCAATCCTCCTGCCCACCCACCCTCACTTCAGCAAGGCTAGACTCATTATTATTCTGACACAATCCACAACACCTGGTATTCCTGCAGTGTGCTGAAGCTGTTGTGGTTCCCTCTCTGCTTGATGTCTGTTCAGCTTGTAACCACTCCCCTTCCACTGACAAAGCAGTCAGGTTGGCCTCCCATGGAGCCTTGTCACCAGTGCCATTCTCTCTTACAGTCCAGTCAGGGTGGCCAGGGAACAGCAGATTCAAAGATTAACACATGAGGGATGGGAGTTCAGAGATGGTGGGTTCGATTCCACTTAAGGACCTCAGAAGGAGGTGGCATTTTAACTGAATCTGAAGGACAGGTAGGGTTTGGACTGGCAGAGAAGAAGCAAAGATGAGGTGAGGAAGCAAGACTATCAAGAGTGTTGGTGACCAGTGAATTGACAGAGGCTGGAAAAGAAGAGATAGGAGACAGGTGGAAAGATGGTGGGCAGTGGTTGTGCACCAACGAGTCGGTTCCAACTCAGAGCCACCGTGTATAGGGTTTCTGAGTCTATACATTTTTACACGAGTAGAAAGCCTCATCTTTCTTCCTTGGATCAACTGGTAGATTTGAACTGCTTATCTTGCAGTTAACAATGCAGCTCATAATTCACTACACTCCCAGGGCTCCTTAGCAGAAAGGTTGTTGTTGTTAAGTGTTGTTGAGTCAGTTCTGACTCATAGCAACCCTGTTTAGGGTTTCCAAAGAGCAGCTGGTGGCTTTGAGTCACCAACCTTGTGGTTAGCAGTCCAGTGCTTATCCTACAGTGCTACACCAGAAGTCCTGGCAGAAAAGTAGAAGAATGGAAATTAGTTGACAGGCTAATAGCTTACAGCTTGGTAGCTGACTCTCAAATATGATCCATATAGTTATACTCAGAGTGGTTTCTGAGAGTCTGTGGGTGTCTGGCCTTGCAGGTCAGGGACAGTTTGGCTGGCTCACACCTGTGTCACTCATGGAAATGCCCAACTCCTCAGGCATGGGGTGAACAGAAGTGGGGACACTGCTCATAAGCAACTAAACTCCTTTTGGGGTGTGGCTAACACTTTGTTGTTATTGTAGTTGTTTCTGTGACCTTATGTGTCACAGAAGGAAACATGAATGGCCCAGTCCTGCACCAACATCATGAGCTTTCATTTGTTGGAGCTCACTTTTACGGTTATTGCGTCAATCCATCATCCCATTACTCTCTGGCAAGATTGACCAAGTCTGAAGAAAATGACTGCTAAGTTCCTTGTGCGTCACAGGCACAGAATCATGTGCCTCTGAAAACACGTGTCAGCTTGGCTAGGCTGTGATTCTCAGTGGGTTGGCAGCAATATAATGATGTAATGTGGCAGTTATAAGATAACCCCTTATGATGTGATCTGATGAGATAAGCCAATACAAGGACTAAAGGTGGGTTGTCATTGTTTTTGTGAAGTGTTTTCAAGTCCTTTCAGACTCATAGTGCTCCTATATAGGGTTTCTGAGGAGCAGCTGGTCGGTTTGAACCACTGACCTTGTGTTTGGCAGTGCAGTGCTTATCCAAGTGACACACCAGGACTGCGGCACCCTTAATCTCATCACAACACTAGTGTGATGTAAGGGGAGTTTCTTTGGGGCATGGCCTGCAATACCTTTTACTTACAAGAGACACAGAGAGAAAAGTGAGTAGAGATCAGAGAAAGATCTGGGTGAACGAATCGCCCAGAAAGAACAGTCAGGAGTGGGTGTGTCCTTTGGACCCTGGGATCCCTGCACTGTGTACTTCCTAGATCCAGGGGAAGATTGATGCCAATGCACATGGAATCTTCAAGGAATGCTGGGTCCCAAGATGCCGAAAGGAGACAAAGACCTTTCTCCAGAACTGACAAAGATAGAAGCCTTCTCTTAGAGGCAACACTATGAAATTTGGACTTCTAGCATTCTAACCAAGGAGCTCTGGTAGCATAGTGGTTACAAGTTGGGTTAATAACCTCAAGGTCAGCAGTTCGAATTGACCAGCTGTTCCGCAGGAGAAAGATGAGGCTTTCTGTTCCTGTAAAGGTTTACAGCCTTGGAAACTCTATGTAGGATCACGATGAGTTGGAACCAACTCCACAGCACATAACCACCAGCAGCAGCAGCCTCCTAATCAGTGTTTCATTCTGCTGTACACAGGGCCTCTTTGAATTGGAATCAATTGGATGGCTCCTAATAACCACAAACTGAGAGAATACATTTCTATTTGTCAAAGCCACTCATGTGTGGTATTTCTGTAACAATAGCACTCTTTCTGTCTTTCTAGTAGGCACAGACACAAGTAAAGGAGGTGATCACACTGGGAAGGAACACTACTTACAGACCCGGACCCAATGTGTGAGGCCTCTGATAGGCCCTTTGAAGGGAATAATTGCACAGGACCACAGTTCAACTCCAAAGAAGCCTGGGACACTGCTAGAGGCAAGGTTTAAGGACATATTCTGGGGAAGGTTACATAGTCAAACCCAGCTGCCCAAGCCTATTTCCAAATGTCTTTTCCCTGGAAAGTTCAAGAGCACAGCCATGTAACACAGTCGATGGTATGACACTACAGCCAGAAACAAATACAGATTTAGACACATAATGGGGCTCGACAGCCTGGCTTGCTAACACCTATTTTTATGAGAGACATTGACAAACCAGAGAGCATCCAGACTGGGTGGTGGGCAGCGGGACAGGGCCTAGTGCAGGGATTGTTAGGGAAGGAGAGATGTAAGAATGGGGAAGAAATGATGAAGTGTGAGTGGTTGAGGGTACAAAGCAGCAGTTATCAGTATTTGATGAACTGTTTTAGGGATGAGGGGTAGAGCGCCCATGTGGGCAGAACTGAGAATTTTAGAGAATATTGGTTTTCAGACAATGAAGTCTATAATGCAAGGGGAGATGCTACCTGCAGGAGGTTTACCTGTTATTTCTTGAGCTCTTACGTTGTGTGGGACTTGCTGTTAAGCACATGTCACTGTAGCAGAAAGCCGGCTGTTCTTTGGTTTTCAGATATGCCATTGTTTGAGTTGAATAGTGTCCCTCAAACATATGTTGAAGTCCTAATGCTTTATACCTTTAAATGCTTCTACCCTATTTGGAAACATTTTTCTTTTGCTGTGGTAATAAGGCTATACAGGACTAACTTGGGTCCTAAACCTAATCACTTACAAGTGGTGTTTTATAACAAGAACAGACTAGACCCAGATACAGGCACAGTGGGATGTGAGGGTATGAATACCAAGGGCCTCTGGCAAGAAACATGAATGAGGAGAGAATCCCATAGAAGGAATGGGCCTGGCTGAGATTCTAATGCAGACTTTTAGCCTTCAGAACTGTGAGACAATAAATATCTGTTCTTTAAAGGTCTATTTTAAATGATGGCAGCAGTCATTTTAGGCTTATTTGGAATATGTGGGGACAATGCTTTCTCCTGGTAAGAGTATTCAATGAGAATCCTCATAATCATATTTTTTATCCTTCAGATTGGCAATGGTGGTGTAGGAGTAGTATGCTGTTAGGAGCAGGGAAATAATAGGAAATCCCCCAGCTCTTGGTGCTACATGTTAGCGGGACACTTTTAGCAGAAAAAACAAGCCTACAACATTTTTGTCACCTTTTAGCACCTTTGTTTACAAACTAAGACAGACTCAGAAGGAGGGGCAGACTACTTCTGAATGTTTAATCACTTAAAACCTCATAGCAGTGAAACACTGTCAGATAGCACCAGATATTGAATCCTGAAACATGATGAAGAGTACAAGAGTATTGTTAAATACAGTGCTGGAAGATGAGCCCTTCAGACTGGAAGGCACTCAAAATACAACTGATGAAGAGCTGCCTCCTCAAATCAGAATTGACTATGATGACACAAATGAAATAGAGCTTTCAGGCCCTTTGTTTGCTGAAGGAGAACAACTCAGAGTGAGGAGAAACAGTTGCAAAGATCCATTAATGATTGAACATGGGATGTACCATGTATGAATCTAGGAAAATTAAAAGTTGTCAAAAATGAAATGGAATGGATAAACATTGATATCTTAGCCATTAGTGAGCTGAAATGGATTGGTATTGGCCGCATTGAATCTGACAATCACATGGTTTACTATTCCCAGAATGACAGGTTGAACACTTCAAGATTTATCTTGAAGTATAACGCTGTCTGTGATAGGACAATATCCACATGCCTACAAGGAAGATCATTTATAATAGTGTTTTGATGCTATTATTTAAATTAATGCACTGACCACTGAAGCCAGTGTTGATGAAATTGAACAAGTCTACCAAATTCTTCAGTCTGAAATTGATCAAACATGCAATCAAGATGTATTGATAATTACTAGTCATTGAAATGCAAAGGTTGGAAATAAAGAGGAAGGATTAGTAGTTGAAAAATATGGCCTTGGTGATAGAAATGATGCTGCAGATGGCATGATAGAATTTTGGAATACCAATGACTTCTTTATTGTAAATACCTTTTTAAACAACATAAAAGATGACATACACGTGGATCTCACCAGATGGAATACACAGAAATAAAATTGACTACATCTGTGGAAAGAGACCATGAAAAGTCTCCATATCATCAACCAAAGCAAGGCCAGGAGCAGACTGTAGAACAGATCATCAATTGTTCACAGACAAGTTCAGGCTGAAGCTGAAGCAAACAGAAACAAGTCCAGAAGAGCCAAAATATGACCTTGAACATATCCCACCTGCATTTAGAGAACATCTAATGCTAAAGACAGAAGACCAAAAGAGTTGTGGGATGACATCAAGAACATTATTCAAGAAGAAGGCAAAACATTATTTAGAAGACAAGGAAGAAGGGAAGGAAAAGACCAAAATAAATGTCAGAAGAGACTTGGAAGCTCTACTCTCCAGCATAGACATGCTAAGGTAAATGGAAGAAATGAGGAGGTAATGAGCTGAATAGAAAATTTCAAAGGGCAGATTGAAAAGACAATGTCAAATACTATAATGAAATGTGCAAAGATCTGGAATTAGAAAACCAAAAGGGAAGAATGCACTCATTATTTCTGAAGCTGAAAGAACTGAGGAAATTTTTCAAGTCTCAATTTGCAATACTGAGAATTCTTTGGGAAAAATGTTGAATGACACAGAAAACATTGAAAGAAGATGGAAAGAATACACAGAGTCACTGTACCAAAAAGAATGGTCCATGTTCAACTGTTTTGAGAGATAGCATATGATCAAGAACCAATAGTACTGAAGGAAGAAGTTAAAGGTACACTAAAGGCAATGGCAAAGGACAAGGGTATGGGAATTGATGGAATGCAAACTGAAATCTTTCAACAAACTGATGTGGCACTGGAGGCACTCACTTAGCTATGCCAGGACATTTGGAAGACAGCTACTTGGCCAACTGATTAGAAGACATCCATATTTGTGTCCATTCCAAAGAGAGGTGACCCAACAGAATGTAAGTAAAATTTTACTCAAGATAATTAAAAACATGGTTGCAATATTACATTGGCTGGGAACTGTCAGATGTTCAAGTCGATTCAAACGAAGATGTAGAACAAGGGATATAACTGCTGATGTCAGATGGATCTTGGCTGAAAGCAGAGATTACCTGTCCTTTATTTACTATGTAAAGGCTTTCAATTGTGTGAATCATGACAAGTAATGGGCCACATTGTGGAGTATGAGTATTCCAGAACATTTCATTGTGCTCATGAGAAAGTTGTACATAGACCAAGAGGAACAGAACAAGGTGACACTAAATGGTTTAAAATCACGAAAGGTGTGACCCAGGGTTGTATTTTTTCACCTTACTTATTCAATCTGTTTGCTTAGTAAATAATCTGAGAAGCTGGATTACTTGAAGAAGAATGCGGCATCAAGATTGGGGGTAGACTCATTAACAACTTGTGATATGCAGATGACACAATCTTGCTTGTTGAAAATGAAGAGGGTTTAAAATACTGATGAAGACCAAAGAGCACACATAGCCTTCGGTATGGATTATACCTCAATGTAAAGAAAATAAAAGTCTTCACCACTGGACCAGTAAACAAAATCCATATAAATGGAGAAAAGGTCTCTCCCACTTCTGTCTGTCTTTGGTCTGGTCTATGAGATTTTAAGGCCAATACTGAAATATAAGCTAAAATGAGTCATACCTTCTTTTAATGCTGAGCATGTGGTATCGGACCAGCAGAGAGAGAAACACATGGAGGAAGGAGAGAAGCTTGTCTGTATGCCTACCTCAATCTCTAGTTGCTTTACAATTTATCCTCGATGTCTTTTTAAGGGTATCTAGACCTTGTGGACCTTTGCTTTCTTTATGTATGACGTCCTCTTACAACGTGTGTGTTCTTTGGACATTAGTGTCCAATGTGTCAAATCTATTCTTTACATGGTCTCTAAATTCAGGTGGGATATACTCAAGGTTGTACTTTGGTTTATCATACATGAAGACACCATACACACGAAATCAAAAATTTATTTAACAAAAAAACAAGAAAGAAAGGAAAGGTCAAAATGGATGTCAGAAGAATCTCTGAAACATGTTCTTGAATATAGAAGAGTTTAACGGAATCAAAGAAATGATGAAGTAAAAGAACTGTCCAGAAGATTTCCAAGGGCAGCTTGAGAAGACAAGTAAACAATTATAATAAAATATGCAAAGACCTAGAGTTAAACCAAAAAGGCATTTCTGAATCTCAAAGAACTAAAGAAAAAGGTCAAGTCTGAGTTGCAATCCTGAAGGATTCTATGGGCCAAATATTGAACTGACACAGGAAACATCGAAAGAAAATGGAGGAAATACATTGAGCTATGGGACAAAAAAGAATTGATCAATGTTCAACCACCTTAGGAGGAAGAATATGATCAAGAACAAATGGTAATGAAAGAAAAAGTCTAAGCTGAACTGAAAGCAATAGAGAGAAAAACAATTGGCTCTAGGACTTGTTAGAAAACCAACTGACATGTTTCAACAAACAGATACAATGTTGAAGCTCTCATTTACCTATGCCAACCAAACAGGAAGAGATCCATATTTATGCCCATTACAAAGAAAGTTTGATCCAACAGATGAAACAATATCATTAATATCACATGCAAGTAACATTTTATTGAAGATGATTGAAAAATAGCTACAGAAGTAATCTACAGAGTACGAATTCAAACCAGGTTCAGAAGAGGATATTGAAAGAGGGATATCATTGTGGATGTCAGATGGATTTTGGCTAAAATCAGAGAATGCCAAAAAGATGTTTACTTGTGTTTTATTGTCTATGCAAAGGCATGCAGCTGTATGAATTATATCAAATTAAAGACAGCATTGTGAAGAATGGGAATTCCAGAACACTTAATTGTGCTCATGCAGAACCTGCTCATAGAGCAAGAAGGAGATAATACCTGTTCTAAAATCAGGAAAGGACTCTTTCAGCATACTTATCCAATGTGTATGCTGAGTAAATATTTCATGAAGCTGGAATGTCTAAAGAAAAAAGAAACATCAAGAAGAGAGGAAGACATTGATAATCTGAGCTAGGCAGATGGCACAAACCTGTTTGCTGAGAGTGAAGAGGACTTGAAGCACTTACTGATAGAGATCAAAGACTACAGCCTTCAGTACGGATTACACCTAAATGTAAAGAAAACAAAAATCCTCATAATGGGACCAGTAAGCAATATCATGATAAATGGAAAAACTATTGAAGTTGTCAAGGATCTTATGTTTCTTGGGTCCACAATCAATGTCGTGGAAGTAGCAGTCAAGAAACATATTGCATTGGGCAAATCTACTGCAAAAGACCTCTTAAAAAATATAAAAAGCAAGATGTCACTTTGAGGACAAAGATGTGCCTGCTATTTTCCGTCATGTCATGTACATGTGAAAGAAGCTAAAGAACAAATGAAGCATTTGAATTATGGTGTTGGCAGAGTATTAAATTTACTATGGGCTGATGGAAGAATGAACACATGTGTCTTTGAATAAGACAACTATTGTTGTTGTTGTTAAGTGCCGTCGAGTCGGTTCCGACCCATAATGCTCTTTAAAAGCAAGAACTTGTTGTTGTTAGTCTGCACTGACTCATTGTGACCCTATGCACAACAGAATGAAACACTGCCCAGTCCTGTGCCAACCTCACAATTGTTGCTACTCTTGAACCCATTGCAGCTGCCATTGTGCCAATCCATCTCATTTGGGAATCTTCTTTTTCTCCGACCCTCCACTTTATCAACCATGATTCCTTCTCCAGGGACTCATCCCTCCTGATAATATGCCAGAAGTATGAACTACAAAGTCTGGTCATGCTGGCTTCTAAGAAGCATTCTGGCTGTACTT
>NW_006408533.1:30808026-30808991 GCF_000296735.1 Chrysochloris asiatica | reverse complement strand
AAGACATGGTAGAAAAACTCCATATCATCAGCCAAAACAAGGCAAAGGCAGACTGTAGAACAGACTATTAATTGCTCATATGCAAGTTGATGCTGAAGCTGAAGAAAATTTAAACAAGTCCATGAGATCCAAAATTTGACCTTGAATATATCCTACCTGAATTTAGAGATCATCTGAAGAACAGAATTGATGCATGAGACAATAATGACCAAAGACCAAAAGAGTGGGATGACATCAAGAACATCATATAGGAAGTAAGCAAAAGATAATTAAGATGACAAGAAAAAAGGACAAAACCAAAACGAATATCAGACGAGACTCTGAAACTCTATTCTCCAGCATAGAGATGCTAAAGCAAATGGAAGAAGTGAAATAAAAGAGCTGAACAGCAAGTGTTATAAAGGGCAGCTCTAGAAAACAGTTAAGTATTATAATGAAATGTGCAAAGACCAGGAGTTAGAAAACCAAAGGGAAGAACACGCTCAGCATTTCTAAAGCTGAAAGAACAGAAGAAAAAAAAAAAATTCAAGCTTCCATTTGCAATATTGAAAGATTCTATAGGGAAAATAGGAATAATGCAAATAGCATAAAATGAAGATGGAAGGAATACACAGAATCACTGTACCAAAAAGAAATGGCTCAGGTTCAACCATTTTAAGATATAGCATATTATCAAGAGTCAATAGTATTGAAGGGAGAAACTAAAGGTACACTGAAGACGTTGGCAAAGAGCAAGTTTCTGGGAATTGATGAAATACAAATTGATATCGTTCAACAAACTGAGGCAGCACTGGAGGCACTCACTCATCTATGCCAAGAAATTTGGAAGACAGCTACTTGGCCAACAGGTTGGAAGAGATCCATATTTTGTGATCATTTCAAAGAAAGGTGATCCAACAGAATGAGAAAATCATTGGACAATATCATTAATATCACATGCTAGTAATATTTTGCTAAAGATAATT
>NW_006408533.1:30789963-30807241 GCF_000296735.1 Chrysochloris asiatica | reverse complement strand
ATAGTCTCATATGCATGTGGTGAAAGTTGGACAACAAATAAGGAAGACCGTAGAATAGTTGATGCATTTGAGTTATGGTGTTTGAGAAGAATATTAAGGGTACCACGGACCGCTGGAAGAACAAACCAATCAAATCTATATTGGAAGAAGTAACAACCAGAATGGTTCTTGGAAGCCAGGATGAGGAGACTTCGTCTCTCATACTTTGGACGTATTATCAGGAGGGACCAGTCCCTGGAGAAGGAATCATGCTTGGTAAATTGGAGGGTCAGTGAAAAAGAGAAAGACCCCCAACAAGATGGGTTGGCACAATGAATTAACAATAATTGTGAAGGTGGCATAGGACTGGGCAGTGTTTCATTCTGTTGTGAATAGGATCACAATGAATCAGAATTGACTCAATGGTATTTAACAATAATAATGACAACAACATACATTATTATTATATATACAATACATGTTGTAGTTTTTAAGTGCTGCCAAGTTTGTACTGACTCATAGCAACCCTGTATAGCATTTCTCAGGAGTGGCTGGTTGGTTTGGACAGCTGATCCTGAGGTCAGTAGTCCAGTGCTTATTCTACCATACCAAACCAGGATCACATATACATTACATATTTTTGTTGTTAAGTGCTGTCAAGTTGATTTAGAATCACAGCGACCCTATATGAGGTTTCCAAGGAGCAGTTGGTGGGTTTGAACTGCCAATCTTATGGTTCAGAGTCTGTTGCTGATCCTACAGCACCACACTAGGAGCCCATATACACATATGTATATACATATGTTAAATATATATTTAAAACTCGGATACTGAAAATACTGATGCTTAGTAGGGCTAATTTTTAAAAATTAATGTGAGTCATTTTAAGGATAAATATTAAATAAGGGAAGGCCCAGAGCTCCAAGGTCATACAGTATCCCATGAGGGCAATATGGTGTGCAAATTGTGCATATTGATTCTCCCACCCTCAAGCCCATTGCAAAATTTCTACTATGTTCTTTTATGTTTGCTATGCACTCTCCCACTTCCATCTGCTTTATTTATGAAGTAAGGGGTTTGAACTACATGACCCCCAGGCTAGATTCCACATTGACTAGATCTCAGTTTGCTGACTCTTTGATACCTAGTAATATAAGTCAGTGGGAAGATGGAATTCAATTTTTATTCAATATTTTCATAAAATTTTTTTTTTTTTTCATATGTGTCTTCTTTAGAAATACGAATACTTTTGTTTATCTAGTGCAGGAAGTACATGGATAAAAGAAACTTCCTGTTGTACATAATTTTCAGCATTGTAAATTGAATTTCCTATTTCTTCATTCCTTTGAATTTCCACTCCAATACCTTCTATTCTAGAGACACTGATGTTCTAAGTTAGCTTAGTTCTCTGGTTTCCGCTAGCCCACAGTCAGGAGGGGTGCCCTCTGCTGGCTGTGTTTTGTCCTTGTTGTTGCTGTTAGGTGTTTTGAGTTGGTTCTGACTCATAATGACCTTATGAATAACAGAAGGAAACAGTGCCCTGTCCTGAGCCGTGCTCATAATCGGTTTACACTTGAGGCAATTGCTGCTGCCACTGGTCCTAACTTGTACCCTGGGTTCCACTGGGACCTTCAAAGCCATTAATGGCAGCTCTTAGCTTTGACCTCTGAGAATACCACGCCCACTAGAATCAGAGAGGTGTTATTCATCAGGGAAATATTCTCTCCAGTCTAGAATTACATTTATCTAGTTAAGCTTGGAAAGGACTCCTGGGTGGTGGAGTTTAAAGGGCTTGGCTGCTAACTGAAAAGTTGGAGGTTAAAGTTTGCCCAGAGGTGCCTCTAAGAAAAGACCCGGTGATTTACTTCCCAAACACCAGCCATCGAAAGCCCTATGGAGCACAGTTCTACTCTGACACATACAGGGTCATCTGGAGTCAATGTTGTGTTATCGCAGTTGGTTTTGGTAGGGTAAGCACTAGCTATCTGTGCCTATGGCAATTGGGAATGGGCAACTGGAGGAGTAAGTGGTTTAAGGGATTAGGAAACTTGGCTGCATGGAAAACAATGGGAGGATGGCCCAATTTTGGAGAACAAGAAGAGCAAACATTTCAGGAAGGGAATGAGGCCGGTCTACAGGGCCGGGGAAAAGTCTGAGCGGGGTTGCAGGTGGCAGTTGCTTTGCTCTGTTATAAAATCTGGGGACGCCAAATGGGTGTGCCAACCAGCCCATCCTTTCAGTCACCAATCAGGCATGAAATGACCAAGATTAAAAAGAAAAAAGAAAAAAAAAAGAAAGACCTCATTATACGGCTGGAAATCCTCCTACTGGAGATACAATTTTATGAGATGTCTATAGTGCAGCATTCCATCTATTTGACACTCCCTGTTTCACCAAGAGTATTTTAAACACGAGACACAGACATTACTGTTTTTTGTTTTGTTTAAAATTTTTGTTTTATCCTTTTTCTGTTTCTTCCTGTCATGGCTTAGTGGGTAGCTCTGAAGTTTTTAATACTGAAGGCCCATTTCATGTTATTTATTACCCTGCTTGCGTGAAAGCTGAGGCCTATAAATCCTCAGCACAGGCCATCTAATTCCAGCACCAACAAGGTTTCTTCATATGTAATTAAAAGATCCCAAAGCCATTGGAATGTAATGGATTTGGAAATGACACCACTGGGCCGAGGGGAGCAGGCCCAGGAAGAGGTGGCCATATTTCAAAGGTGCTCCTACACAGCCTAGGGATCGATGGGGCTGCCTGGCGGGGCTCCTGCAGGTGCTACAGGGACAGAGGCGAGTTTGGGTTTGATCTGACCCTCTACTCTGAGACAGCACCAATGACAATCCCATCTGTGAGGAGGTACCCTGATATTTTGACATCAGACTCATTAGTCTGGCTTGCTGAGGGGACCACCTCTGATGCCATGAGCATCTAAGTGACAGGACCTTGAGAACAGAGCTCAGAATAGAGAAAGCGGATGTCTTGATGTTCATCTTCCCCACAGGTACAACATCCTCTTATTTGTGGTCCCTAACCTTTCCCCCGAAACTGTTCTCTTCTGTTCTAGAGTTCTATGATGATACTTCAGTGACTCCATATTCTGTCCCAAGTTTACTGAATCTGTACATTGACTGCTCCTTCCTCTGAACCCCCGAATACCTTGTCTGTCCAGCTGTTGGGATATTACAGAGCTGAGTGTGATTACTTATTTATTCAGTTGCCTCACACTCCTGTGGACTCCTCAGGAGCAAGGACTGTGCAGACCAACATCTCCGATGACCCTGATGACTTTACACAAACCTGGTGCATAGTAGGTGGGCAGCAACTGCTATCTAGCAGGAAGGAAGAAAAGGAAGAAGAAAGGGAAGAGGAAAGAAACTAAAGAGGTGAAAACTGAGGCAGGAAGGGAAGGAAGGAAAGAGGAGACAGAGGTGGTGAGAGGAAAAATGGAGATCAGGAAGGAGGGAGAAAAAACCACATTGAGAGACTCCAACAGATGCAGTTCTTCTTCTCAGTTGGACTGTAAGGTCCTTGAAGGCATGCGTAGGACATCCCCACAAGACACTCAGCCTGCTGCTCAGACCAGGACTCAGGGAATTTCTTTGGCAGACCAGGAGCCTCTCAGTGTCATTGTTTTGGTAATCCAGTGAAGTTTGGTGTTTTCATTCAAGACCTCCCCCCTCTTGCCTCAGAGCTCTCTCGTGAGCTCAGCAGACCACTAAAGGCAGTATCTTTGATGCTCTCTGTGTTTTTCTCTTTCACAAGATACAAGAAGGTCCATGTCCTCCAGGAAGACCTCTTGGATAGCCAAGGGAAAAGTCAGTGCTGTCAGAGCCCTTGTGTTTGAAGGTTAACCACTAAAACACATCTTTACTCACAATCCCTGTTCATTCTACGGAGCATGTGGACAGTCCATCTATTCATTCACCCTTGATTTGCTCCTTCATCCCCATGCCACCTTTCTGATTAAATGCCCTCATAGGATAAAAAACAGACCTGTTTCCTTCTTTGCCTATAGTTCCAAGTTCAACTTAGGCAGAGGAAACACATGCATGCTGGTTCATAAAGATTCTTTAGTAAATAAAGCCTTGGTTCACTTCTTTCCTTTTCTGATTTTACAGGTGAAGAAACTGAAGTCCAAAAAGAAAGAAGAAAAAGTAAAACAGCAAACACTTTCCTTTTGCTTCGATATATGATTATTAACATCAGAGTTTTGCTCAAAGTCGGTCAATTGGTCCCCTATCAGTACTCTAGCCCCCTGCACAGTCATGGCTAACCACAGATCCAGAGTCAAGTTCAAATCTCAGCCTATCACTCTTTACATGTGTATGCTCGTGAGCAGGTGAGTTAGTCCTGAAGCTCAGATTCTTTATCTGAAAAATGAAGCTGGAAATACCTACCTCCCAGGGAGATTGGGAGAATTCAATTAGAATGTCACCAAGGAATTGGGCCTGTATACTGGGGGTGCTCAATGAACCTTAATTCCTTAACTTTTATTCTCATCACATAAAATCCAGATTAGAAAAAGGTAGAAACAAATTACATTTTCAACAAAATCTTTGTCTATTTGTCAGATTCAGTTCAAGTTTGAAGAGGTGTCAGAAATAATGGAAGTACGTAAAGGAATCTATCCCAGCTTTGTCATTAATAGCACATGTTATACAGTGCTAGCAAGATCCTTCTTCAGAGAACAAAGACCCAGTGATACTCACTAGACTTCAACCGACCATAAGAGGAAAAGGGGAATCTGACATTTTGGAAAGATTTCCCCAAACCAGAGCAGAAACAAAAAAGAACTTTCAGGTTAGTTCTTTCTGAAACATGGGATATGATAGTGGATGGTAAAGTGGTCAAGATTTAGATACAGAACAGACCCCAGGTCTTATTAACCAGCGAATTCTTTAACCAGAATGCTTCATATTCAGAGACATCCAGGGAATTGAGATTTTACAGTATGCTAAGGAGCTCTGGTAGTGTAGTAGTTATGAATTGGGCTGCTAACCTCAAGGTCAGCAATTTGAAACCACCAGCTGTTCCTTGGGACAAAGATGAGGCTTTCTGCTCCCATAAAGATTTACAGGCTTGGAAACCCTGTTCAGGGTCGCTATGGGTTGGAACCAACTCAATGGCACTTAACAACAACCACACGGTTGGCAGTTCAAACTCACCAGTTGTTCCTCGGAAACACTATACAGGGTCACTATTAGCTGGAAATAACTCAACAACACTTAACAACAACAGAAAAATTTCTTTGAGAACTGACATGCTATTGTTCTGATGTCCTACCTTGATATTAAGAAGCTCTGGTAGCATACTGGGTTACCAGTTGGACTGAAAACCATCAGGATAGTAATTCAAGTCTACCAGCTGCTCCATGGGAGAAAGATGAGACTTTCTGTTCCTGTAAAAATTGGTAGCTTCGGAAACCTTATACAGGGTCACTGTGAATCAGAACCAACTCGATGGCACACCACCATCACCACCACCATTCCCTCCGTTTGTCAAGAAGCCCAAGAGCTGGTGGAAACTCAAGTTCATGAACAAGGAGGTTCCTTGCTGCTTCATCTTCTTGATTTGGGTTCTTGGGTTTGGCATGCTTGGTTTTGTAAAGTTGCTGAGCCAGATTTAGTCTTTAGAAAAGGCAGTAGTAGTTTCCATAACAGGAATGCAAGCCCTGGGGTGATATGAGCTTTCTGTTCCTGTTAAGATTGATAGCTTCTGAACCTCTGTCACCATGAGTTGGACTGACTCGATGGCACATAACTACCACCACCTGGACTCATTAGATGTCATCATGTGACCTCTTCTGAAATCTCTCGCTGACCTTAGCCTCTAGACTTTGAACAAAAGAAGGTGGTTTCCAATGCACTTTTCCTCATGAGAGATAATGCAATAATCAAATGCATTAAATCACGGTCCTAGAAATTAATCATGAGGCATGTGTGGA
Organism: Chrysochloris asiatica; assembly: GCF_000296735.1. Lineage (NCBI taxonomy): Eukaryota > Metazoa > Chordata > Mammalia > Afrosoricida > Chrysochloridae > Chrysochloris > Chrysochloris asiatica. The sequence continues at coordinate 30,801,312 of NW_006408533.1, read as the reverse complement.
GTCACCAGTTGTCAAAGAACATACCTAAACTTGATGGTTACAGTTTTGTTGAGACTTCTATGTAGCAGTACTCTTGGGGTTTCTCTGCCTGAAGTATCCTGATTGCTTTATCTGATCATGAATAATGGCCAAATGATATTTCACTATCCCATTGATTCAGAGAGTGGAACTGAAGTGATTCAACTCTTTGGACCATATTCATATGTAAGTCGAAAACCTTAGAACATTCTCACAGAATTTTTGCTGTAACTGAAGTCCTAGTACCTTCTTCTGCCCTCAGACACTCATGAAGCACGTATTGACTATTGTGTGTCAACAACTGCAACGTGTTTGGACACAGATGCCTGTCTAGGCTACAGAAGGCTCTTGTTATTGTTGTTAAATACTGCTGTTAAGCCAGCCCTTGACTCATGACGACCCAAGCACAGAGGAGCAAGACACTTGCTGGTGCTGCATCATACCCAGGATCTGTGTGGCCTGGACTGTTGTGCTCCATCGGGCTTCCATAGGCTGATTTTTAGAAGCAACTCATCAGGCTTTTCTTGCTATCTTCCTTGTTCACCTTAGCCTGCAAGTTCCACTGAAACTTGTTCAGCGTCACAGCAACATGCAGTACTCCACTGAGAGATAAGTGACGATTGTACATGAAGTACATTGGCTGGAAATGGAACTCAGGTCTCCTGTATGTTGTTGTTGCCAAGTGCCACTGAGTCAGTTCTGACTCATAGTGACCCTGTATAGGGTTTCCAAGGAGTGGCTGGTGAGCTTGAACTGCCAACCTTGCAGTTCGAACCGTAAGTCCAGCACATTAACCCACAGCACCACACCAGGACTCTTGTATGGACGGTAAGAATTCTATCACTGAGCCATCACGAGAGATTCAATGGCAGCTCTCAAGGACTCCGTTTCTATTTATATCTTGAATCATCCTATCTCTTATAGATAAAAAAAGATACATTTAGGCAGGAACTTCTGGGATGCTTTTGAAATCAGAATATGTTTGCATATAGACATAGATAGAGGAAGCATGCATGTGTGCTTGAGTATACACACACACACATACACATGGCTGACACAAACAGTTGGGAGTTGCGCATTTGGCTGAGGAAGCAAATATGGGCCTAAGTAGAGCCTGTGGATTTCAGGTCACTGTGAGGCTGCACCTTCCTGGAAGATGAGGCAAATAGTGTCCACAAGAGTGTCTTAAGGACCTGTTAGGCTAGTGATGGCACTACACACACACACACACACACACACATAATTTTCCACTTTGATTATAGGATAACTGTCCCTGGAGACAGTGTCATGTTCTCCCTCAATAAGTAAGAATTTTCTCAGAAAGAGCTGGTCAGTTTGGCCACAAGAATAGCTTTCGAGGAGAGAAGTTGTGGGTGGTGGAGCAGAGTCACGAACTGCAATCGGTTCATACCGACACATCAACTTACAGTCCTGCCAAACACTCTCCCGTGCATGTGCGTGGAATCCTCACACGCCCATGACACACATGGTGCTAGTTCCATTTTACAGCTGAAGACGTGCACTCAGGAGAAGCGACTTGTCCAAGTTCATACTGCCAGAAGTGTCAGGGTTAGAAACTAATCCTGGGCTATGAGTTACAACTCCTTTCCACGTCATCCAACCGCTGCTACCAAGTTGATTCTGCCTTACAGTAACCTTCCAGGACAGAACTGTCCCCTGAGTGTTTCTGAGGCTGTCGATCTTTACAGAAGCAGGTTACTTCATCGTTCGTCTATGGAGCCCATGGTAGGTTTGAACTCCAAACCTTTCAGTTAGCAATCTAATGCTTGTTGTTGTTATATGCCGTGGAGTCGGTTCCGACTCATAGTGACCCTGCACAGGGTTTCCAAGGCTGTAAATCTTTACAGGAGCAGAACGCCTCATCTTTCTCCCATGGAATACCTGGTAGTTTCGAACTGCTGACTGTGAGGTTAGCAGCCAGTTTGTAACCACTACACTACCTAATGCTTAATACACTGCAAAACCATGGATCTCTAAAGAAACCCTTTTTATGTTTACATTTTTTTCCTTTCAACATAGCAAATCTTGTGAAAATTTTGAATAAATTAAGGCATAAACCAAACTCACTTCCATCAAGTTGATTGAACTCATAGCGACCCTGTAGAACAGAGGAGAATTTCCCCTTTGAGTTTCTGAGACTATAAACGTTTATGGGTGCAGATAGCCTCATCTTTCTCCTGTGGAGTGACTGATGGGTTTGAACTATTGACCTTGTGGTTGGTAGCCCAATGTCTAACCCATAGAGCCACAGGAGCGCCTTAAATTAGGATATACATTTGATAACTTATGTAATTCTAGTGCTATGGTCGTTTTAGGAGAAGCCTGAGGATTTATTTCTTAAACTGTTTGTTTAAGCACCAGCATCATCAACAATGAATAAAACATGCAAGGGGGTTTGTAATGAAGCTCTTAGAGATAAAAATGGGCATCATAAAGGCAACTTGACTCTTCCTCATCTCAAGTCTTGGAGTTTTCAGTTTTGTCTCATTATTGAAACAATTGTGAGGTTGGTCCAGGTCCAGGCAGTGTTTCGTTCTGTTGTGCATAGGATTGCTATGAGTCGGTACCAACTCGATGGCACCTAACAACAACAACAACAACCATCGAAGACTCAAGATTTTATTGCTCAAAAGTTCTTTGATGAATGTGTCAGACAGGCCCTGCCATCCTGACAGGAAGTGTCAAAATCCTCCAGGTAGAGAGTCAAGCTTTTCTTGGAAACCGATTGTAGAAGATCTTAGCTTTGTCATTCACCAGTTATGGGGCCTTGGGCAAGTCACACTCCTCTCTGGGCCTTAGTTTGTTCTTTGTTGTTAAGTGCTGTGAAGCTGGTTCTGACTCATAATGCCTCTGTATAGGGTTTCTGAGGAGTGGCTGGTGGGTGTGAACTGCCAACCTTGTGGCTAGCAGTCCAGTGTTTATTCTATAACACCACACCAGGAGTCCTTACGGGTCCATAACATGAAGATTTTGAGAGATCATCCCTAAGACCCTTCTTTGCTGTTCTGACAGTCTATGTTTATAACTTTCCATTTAATCCATCCAGCACCCATTATCTTGATTATAAAGAATCTTCTTCCTATCCAATTACTTTTATTAAGTTCAGTTTCCTCTTTCTGACTGCTGGTTAGGGTTATGGTGAATTTCTTCCTTACCTATAAGGCCCTGTCTTTGCAATCTTGCTTTATCCTTTCTGCCCACTATGCATTACCCTCTTCAGTTAAATCATGTAATCTGTCACCCTTGCACCCACCCCCCCAGCCCCTCCCATGGCTCCGTTCTCTAATATTCTACTCCCTGTGACCTCTTGCTGGCCCCTCCATTGCAGTCCAATAGCTCTTCTTATCTGAAGCACTAGCTTGGTCCTACTGCTCTCCACTCACTGGCTTTTCTGGTTAGTTTATCTTTCCAAGTAAATTGCAAGCTTTTGGACTCAGATATCCTGACTCTTTCTTCGGTGTCCCCACAGTACCAAGCACAGTTAGTCCAGGTTTTCTGATGGATGGGATGTCGGACACCATCCACCTACTCATTAACCCCTTCAGGAGAGCCCACCTCTCTGTTAGGCACCAGAATTAGAAGCTTGTATTGTGCTGCAGCATCAGAACACCCTGACATTGACTCTGACCCAGTCACGCACACTTCTCTCAGATTCTACCAGCAAAGAGGATTTTTTATTCCATCTTCTGGACAGGGAATCTCTGTGACTATAAGCCATGAGGGGTCACTGTTGGGAAGAGAATGGTTGCAGGGAAAGACACCCACACTAAAGACACTCCCTGCAAAGCTTAAATAAGTACAGCTACGATTTAAGTTCATTTTCTCTGACGCTGCCCTTCATATGGAGAAGAATTTTCCCATACCTTGCTGCCTTCTTTATTTAACTGGGTAAAATGATACTTTTATTGATCACTGAGCATTTGTCAGTTTCCTATCTTTTTGCTTACGAATGCACTTTGAACCTGTTGTTGTTAAGTGCCATTGAGTCAGTTTCGACTCACAGTGACCCTATCTAGGATTCCTGAGGAGGGGTTGATGGATTTGAACCACCAACATTTTGGTTAGCAGTCCAGTGCCACACCAGGACTCCTTCCTTTGAACTTAGTGGATTGATTTTGACAAGATACATCACAGAGTTTAAAGATATGGCACTGCAAATAATGTACTGGACTGCAAGGTCAGTTTGAACTGCAAGGTTAGAGGTTCAAACAGCCATTCCTTGGAAACCCTATACAGGGTCAGTATGGGTCAGAACTGACTCAATGGCACTTAATAGCAACACCAGTGATACACCTTGGAATCCTGGTGTGGTGCCATAGGATAAGCACTGGACCGCAGGTTGGGGGTCCATTCCTATCAGTCACTCTCGGAAAGCCTATACAGGGTGGCTATGAGTTGGAATCTACTCGATGGCACTCAACAACAAGCTATACCTTTAATTCCATTGTGTCTCAGAAAACACCTAGAAAAAAAATGGCCACCGTGCACTGCTTTCGTAAATGGCTCTGCTGCTATAAACTTGAATTTGTACTGCAGGCAGTCCCCATTTATGAACAAGATCCATCCCGAAGTGTCTTTAAGTTGAATTTGCAGGTAAGTCAGAACAGGTGCATACAGTTCTTAGCAGTACTTTGGTGCAAGAGAGGAAGCCCAGATAGAGCATTGATTAAATGTTCAGCTATGAATCAAACGATCTGCAGTTCAAACCCACCGTTGGGATTTATATCCTTGGAAACCCTATGGGGAAGTTCTCCTCTGTTCTCCAGTGTCACTGTGACTCAGTGCACATGGGTTTAGCGTTAGTGCAAGAAAAGTCTTAATTTTTAGTAATTGAAAATCCACATGAGCAGCAAATGCAGGTGATTGTGATGAAGACTTTGTGAATTTGTTTCAAGTAGACATTGCTTCAGCGTTTTCAAAGTGAGGACAAATTCACTTAACATTAAAGGGCAAGTACAAATGGTACATAAGTCAGACACTCATACCCCAAAGACTTTCATGCCTGCCCTCGTGTATGGGGTGCATTCATGAGACACAGTTCATCTAGGACTCTGTGAAAAATCACCCCGACCCCCACTTTAGGAGCCTCATCTAAAACCTGAAAATAATTTTGGAGTAGATTTACAAAATGCAAATTGGAATGCACAGCACATAGGTCAGTTAATCTTGTGAGCATTTTGAAATAATCTGGGGTGATAGAAGCATATTTATATCACTGTTGTTGTTGTTGTTAAGTGCTGTCAAGCTGGTTTTGACTCATAGCAACCTTGCAGAGGGTTTCCGAAGAGGGGCTGGTAGGTTTGGACCACCAACTTTGTGATTAGCAGTTCAGTGCTTATCCTACAGCGCCACACCAGTACTCCTTTTTATCACTAGTGTTTAGTAAAAGCCATTTCTTCATCTGGAACCAAGGCTTTGGTACACGCTCAGTGCAAAGCAAAGGAGTTAATAACTTACAATAAAAGGAAATGGAGCCCAGGAATATCTAAGCTGTGTATCCTTAGGGACCATGGAAGTGGTAGAAGGGAAATTCCTTAGGACAGGCCAGCAGCACTATAATCAGTCATTACAAGCCCCTTCCATCCTGACCCTTCCTGCAAGAAGGGATCTAGCACACAGAATGCCAGGGCTGAGCCCATACAGTCCTTGCTTCATTTCCTTATTCTTATGACCACTTTATATCCTTTGCTTCATTACCAACAGAAACCATAGTAAAAGAACCCCAAGTAGGTTAGAGGGGGCATTTAAAGGATGATAATAGAGACACACACAACTCTCTGTCTCTTTTTCTCACACACACAGAGTCAGCTGCTCAGTTGCCAGCCTTGGACTTTGCAAATCATTCCATCTTTGATGACCATGTGTGGCCAGAAGATGGATGTGAGTCTACTAGAAATTTTACTGAATTCTAAAAAAGCTTCCCTTTCCTGTAACCCCAATGCCAGGGTCAAAACAAAGGGCATAGGGCCATCATGTCAAGATTGGGCAGGGGGTGGACAGACATTCAACTCCTGGAAACAGAGAAGTAACATTAATCATATCACAGAGACACCTTGTATCTTAGAGTATTTAAAACATTATATGTAGTTTGGCACTATAGGATAGCTACTGGACTGCTAACCACAAGGTCAGTGGTTCAAACCCACCAGTAGCTCCTCAGAAACCCTGTACAGGGTGCTATAAGTCAGATCTCACTCAACAACATTTAACACCAACAGCAATCACATATGTATATGTATGTATAGATGGATCAACAAAAAAGTGGACTCACCTCAGTGACATGGATTGATAACATGGCACTGTAGGATAAACACTTGCTAACTGCAAGATCCAAACCCACCAGCTGCTCTGAGGGAGGCTTTCTGTACCATAAAGATTTCCCATCTTGGAAACCTTATACAGGGTCACTATGAGTTGGAATCGACTTGATAACAGTGGAGGTGGGATGCACACACTTCAAAAAGTTTGTGGAAAAGTAGACTAGAAAGATAATGGAAGTTTTATATAGTAAGCCAAATCTGTTATGATCAGGTTGATTCTAACTCATAGAAACCCTCTAGGGCAGAGGAGAACTGCCCTGTGCCTGCAGGATTCCCAAGGATGTAACCTTTACAGAAACAGACTGCCACATCTTTCTCCTACAAAACAGCTGACCCCTGAGCCACCTACTATGGCTCACAGGGCTCCTACTATGTGGTTAACGTTGTGTGTCAGCTTGACTGGGCCACAATTCTTCACGGTCTGGCATGGTGTCATTTGGAAATTGTGTAATGATGTAATATAGAAATGATGTAATCGTGTTGTTTGACAGTTATGCAATGGTATAATTTGGCACTTATGGACTGATGTAATCATCCCCCATGATGTGATATATGATCAGCCAGGCAGTCATAAGGAGTTTTATTGGGGGTGTGGCCTGCATCCAACACACACACATACATACATATGGATGCTCGGGCAAAGCTCACTTGTTTGCTACAGATCCTGCAATGGCTTGTCATCATCTGATCTCTAGTACTGGGCAATCATCAGCCTCCTCAGCCTGTGAGTCAGCAGTCTATTGTCTGACCTACTGGATGTTAGATTCATCAATTCCTACAACTATATGAATCAAGAGAAACCTCCCCTGACCCACTGACTCGGTACTGGTCAGCCTTTACAGTCATGAGAGCCATTTCTTTGAGATAAATCTCTTTCCTCTTTCAATCTCTCTCTGTGCATATAAGGAGTCCTGGTGTGGCACTGTGGATAATGCACTGGGCTACAAGATCAGTTTGAACTGTAAGGTTGGCATTTCAAATTTACCAGCTACTCCTCGGAAACCCTACACAGGGTTGCTATGAGTCAGAACTGACTCAAAGACACTTAACAACAACAACAACAAATATATATATACATTTCACTGATGTTGCTTCTCTAGAGAATCAAGCCAAGAGTGATTTTTGAGAAGTAAAATTGTAAGGCTGGCTAGTCTTAAAGACACAGATGGCTCTGCATCCCATAGTAAAGAAGGCACTGCTAATCCATAGTGTGAGGTGGTAATAGAAATAAGCAAAAATATTACCACCAATGGATCAAATATTTGTAAGAAACAAGGCTCTGTGTGATTACATACTGGATACTTTTCTATAATTTTATCATAATGAGGAATATAAGGTTGGTTGGTCCTACTTTCGCTAAGGAGTTCTGGTAGCACAGTGGTTATGGGTCAGGCTGCTAACCTCAAGGGTCACCAGTTCAAGACTACCAGGCATTCTGTGGGAGAAAGATGAGGCTTTCTGCTCCTGTAAAGATTTATAGCCTCAGAAACCCTCTACAGACTCACCTACCAGTAAGAATTGACTTGATGGCAGTAGATTTGGTTTTTGGTTTTAGTTTAGTCCTACTTTCACTAGACAGAGTGGTAAAGAAAGAGAAGAGCTCAGGGCTTCAGAGTCTCAAATTAAGAACTGCATAAAAGATAAGAAAGTTATTGCTGTGCCCTAATTTCTTACAGCAACAGAGTTAATATTTCTAGAAAACAAACCCATAATCTTATAATTGGCTGTATTACAATGCCAACTGAATTCCCAAGCTCAAATGCTGTCTTGGTGCATTAATTGGAAAGAAATGGGATCCTAAAACTTGGAATGAGGATATATGGGCAGATAATCAGGGAGCTGAGGACATTGGGTCTTTAAATTCTGTTGAACTACTTCTGCCAACAGTACCAACCCTCCCATCTGAAGAGATTACTCTTGGTCTGTCAAGCTCCCTCTCCAGGAAAGCCATTATCTCCACCACTCCATTTGATGAAATGTACCCAGGTGTGCCTGAAGAATCTTTGTCTGAAATGGTGTCTAAGGAAGGCATTGCCTGGGTCTTTGCCTGAAGCAGATGTCTTACTTTGTTGAATGTTCCCAGGGCCTACTCCATCATCCATTTCTGTTTCTATATTTATAATTAGACTTAAATCCCAGTTTACTCAAAAGTTAAAATATGAAGTGTGAAGCAGGAGGAGGTATGCTGAACTCCAGAAGAACTACCTGACTTTTCTATTATGTGCAAACAGAAGCCTGGGGAATTGTTTGTGGGAATGACTTTTAGGAGAGTGGGAGAATGGTACAAGGAACATTAAGTTGGATCAGTAGGTTTATTAATATGGGCCTACTAAGCACAGATTCTTCATCCAGTATTTCTGCTTGAGAAGTTAGGAAATGACCTAACCATTTATTTGGTTGGTTTGCTGAAGCAAAGAGTACGTAGTAACCTTTGAAGAACCAGACCTGCCTTGGCATATTATAGAAAAAAGGTGTCCAAAGGCTTAGGGAAATTGGCATGTTAGAGTAGATTAATCAGTTTAGACTCACAGGCCTACACATGTGATGCCCAGAAAACACATCTTTTACCAGATTAGTGAGGAATAGATTTGTGAAGGGAACTCTAGCCTCCTAGAAGTTAAATGTGACAGAGGGAATGACTCAAACTGAATGAAGACACCTAACTACGATGGGGATGACTGGATCTTGAGGTTGTAGGAGTCAAGTGGCCACAGCTAACTGACACAGACAAGCTGATCATGGCTGTCATAGTGGACAGCAGAGTCAAAGCAGCAATTTTAAATAGTCTGATGTAATGGCAGTGGCTACTCAGTCATGGTACCCCTTGGTGTGAAATAGATAGGAAATCTACTAAGCATTTACCTGATCTGTACAAGCAGGAGAATTCTAGGGCAAGTGAATGGCATTCTATCTTGAATGACCATAAGGTCCCTCAATCAATCCCCAGACACAGTTTACAGGACCACACCTCTTGAATAAAAGGGAAATTTGGTCACTTTGAAGAAGGACCCACTTCATTGCCAAAAATTTATACTGTTAGTCTTTTTCCTAGACTTTCTCAAAAGGATCTACAAACTTTTATGAGAGTGACTGTTTATTGGGGAAAAGGAAATAATCAGAGTTTCTACAGACTCCTGGATACTATCTCTGAATTGCACTTGTGGTGTTGTACTGTAGCTCAGCAATGGACTGTGGTACCACAGGTCAACCTTTCAAACCCATCAGCTGCTCCACAGAAACCCTACACAGGGTTGTTATGAGTCAGAATCAACTCAATCACACTTAACAACAACAACAAGCTCTGAACTAACACTAATTCCAGGAGACCCAAATGTCACTGTGATCTACCAGTCATAATGGGGTACATGGAGACCATGTTATTAATGGAATGCTAGCTCTGACTTGCCTCACAGTGGGTCTATTGGGCCATCAAACCCTTCCTGAAGTGACTTACCCAGTTCCAGAATGCACACTTAGAAGAAGTATACTGAGCTACTGGCAGAACCCTCACACTGGATTTCTGACAAGATGAACAAAAAGTATGATGGTAGGAAAAGCCATGTGGAAGCCACTAGAACTGCTTCTACCTAGGAAAATAGTAAGCTAAATGGAGTATTCATTCCTTGAGGGATTACAAATATCACTGCTACCACCAAGGACTTGAAGGATTCAAGGTTGGTGATTTCTACTGTATACCTATTCAATCCACCTATTATTTGACCTGTGCATAACACCAAGGGATATTGGAAAATGCTAGTGGATTGTTATAAATTTAACCAGCTATTGACTCCAATTTTAGCTCTTGTTCTAGATGTGCTTTCACTGCTTGAGCGAATTAGTACATCTCCTGGTACCTGATGTGTAGCTATTGATCTGGCCAATGCCTTTTTCTTGATTCCAGTCTCAAGGATCTTCAGAAGCACTTTGCCTTCAACTGGCAAGGCTAGCAATACACCTTCACTGTCATACCTCAGAGATATCAACTCTCCAGTCCTATGCCATAATTTACTCCACAGAAACATTGATTGCCGTTCCCTTGCACATTATGTTGATTGAACCTCATAAGGAAGAAATATCAATTAACTTATATTTATTTTTAAGTCATTTGCATGTTGTTGTTGTTGTCAGGTACTATTGAGTTGGAACTGACTCATAGCGACCCCATGCACAGCAGAACAAAACAATGTCCCATCCTGGGCCAAACTCATTACCGCTGCCACACTTGAGTCGATCAATGATGCCACCTGGCCAATTCATCTTGTTAGAGGTCTTCTTCTTTTTCTCTGACCCTTCACCTTACCCAGCATGACATCCTTCTCCAGCGACTGTTCCCTCCAGACAATATGTCCAAAGTATAAGAGATGAAGCTTAGCCATCTTGGACTCCAAGGAGCACTCTGGCTGCACTTCTTCCAAAACAGATCTATTGGTTCTTTTTGGCAGTCCACGGCACTTTCAGTATTCTCCTCCAACACCACAACTCAAAGGCATCAATTCTTCTACAATCTTCCTTATTCACTGTCCAGCTTTCGTATCCATATGAAGTTATTGAAAATAACATGGCTTGGGTCAGGTGCACCTTAGTCCTCAAACTGACATCTCTGCTCTTCAACACTTTAAAAAGTTCCTATGCAGCAGATTTGCCCAATGCAATACGTCGTCTGATCTCCTGACTGCTGCTTCTGTGAGTGTTGACAGTTGATCCAAGAAGAATGAAGTCCTTGACGACTTCAATCTTTTCTCTGTAGATAAGAATATTGTTTATTGGTCCAGTGGTGCGGATTTTTGTTTTCTTTACATTGAGATGCAATCCATACCGAAGGCTGTGCTCTTTGATCTTCATCAGTAAATGTTTCAAGTCCTCTTCGTTTTCAGCAAGCAAGGTTCTGTATCATCAGCATATCGCAGGTTGTTAATGAGTCTTCCTCCAATCCTGACGCCACATTTTTCTTCATTGAACCCAGCTTCTCGGATTATTTGCTCAGCATACA
>NW_006408533.1:30774809-30788246 GCF_000296735.1 Chrysochloris asiatica | reverse complement strand
AATTTGTCATTTCCAGCATAGTAAACCATGTTGTTGTCAGATTCAAAATGGCCAATACCAGTCCATTTCAGCTCATTAATGCCTAAGATATCCATGTTTATGCATTCCATTTCATTTTTGACAACTTCTAATTTTCCCAGGCTCATACTTTGTACATTCCATGTTCTGATTTTCAATGGATGTTTACAGCTGTTTCTCTTGTGCCCCATCAGCAAATGAAGGTCACGTGGGCTTTTCTCCCACGGGCTTTACTCCCTTCGCATCATCACGGTCAGCTCTACTTTGAGGAGGCATCTCTTCCCCAGTTGCATTTTGAATGCCTTCCAACCTGAGGAGCTCATTTTCTGGCACTGTATCTGACAGTGTTTCTGTGCTATTCATAAGGTTTTCAGTGACTAAATATTCGGAAGTAGTTCATCACTCCTTCTTCCAAGCCTGTCTTTGTCTGGAAGCTCATCTGAAACCTGTCCACCATGGGTGACCCTGCTGGTATTTAAAATACTGGTGGCATAGCTTTCAGAATCACAGCAACTCACAAGCCACCACAGTACGACAAACTGACAGATGTTACAGTTTGAAGGCTTGTTACAGGACCTTAATAGAGACTGAATACTTAACCATGAGTCACCAAGTCATCATGCAGCCTGAGTTGCCCCTTGTGAAGTTGTTGTCTGACTCATAAAATTATAAATTTTGGCATACATAGCAGCACTTATAATTAAATGGAAGTGGCATATACAAGATCAGGCCTGAGCAGGCACAAGTAAATTGCATGAGGGAATGACCTAAACAGTACCATCCCTCTCACAGTCTGCACCAATGGCCTCATGGGGCATTCCTTATGACTAGTTGAGAAAGGAAGAGAAAACGTGTGCGTGGTTTACAGATAGTTCTGTGTCACACGCAGGTACTACTTGGAAGTGGACAACAGAAGCACTGTAGCCTCTTCCTAAGACTTCCCTGAAGGACACTCATGACAGGAAATCATACATGTGGGCATAATTTTGGGCAGTGCACCTGGTTGCTAAATTTGCTTGGAAAGAGAAACGACCAGATGTGTGATTATGTACTGATGCATGGGCTATGGCCAAGGGTCTAGGAGGACAATCAAGGACTTGGAAGTAACATAACAGGAAAATTGGTGCCAAAGAGGTAGGGGAAGTGGTCTGTGGATCAATATCTCTGAACAGACAAAGAAGTGTAATGGTCTCATATGAATCTTCACCAAAGGGTTACCTTAGCAAAGGAGGATATCAATGATCAAATGGATAGGATGACTTGTTCAATGGAAACCAGTTATCTTCTTTGCCTTGTTACTTCCATCATTGCTGATGGGCTCATGAAGAAAGTGGTGCTGGTGGCAGAGATTAAATACATGGGCTCAGAAATATGGCCTTCCACTCACATGACGAATTTGGCTATAGTGATTGTTGGATGATCAATCTGCCAGCAGCAGAGAACATTATTGACTCCCTGATATGGTGCCATTTCTCCAGGAGATCAGCCAGCAACCTGGTGGCAAAATGATTACATTGGACTGATTCCATCATGGAAAGGACAGTGATTTGTTCTAACTGGGATAGATACTCTGGGTATGGACTTTCCTTCTTTGTACGCAGTGCCTCTGCCAAAACTACCATCTGTGGACTCACAGAATGCCATATCCACCACCATGGTTTCCCACACACCATTGCCTAGGATCGAGGCATTCACTACACAGTTAATAAGTACAGCAATAGGCCTATGCTCATGAATTCACTCATATTACCATGTTCTCTATTATTCTGATGCAGGTGGCTTGACAGAATGATGGGATGGCCTTCTAAAGACACTATTATGGTGCCAGCTAACACTTTGCAGGGTCTGGGGGGGATACATGAAGCAAAGGAGTCTTGATGGTGCACTGGATAAGCACTTGGCTACTAACCAAAAGGCTGGTGGTTCTAAACTACTCAGCAGTTCCATGGCAGAAAAGACCTGATACTCTGCTCTTGTAAAGATTACAGCCTAGAAAACTTCATGGGGCAGTTCCACTCTGTCACATGGGGGTCACTATGAGGCAAAATCAACTCAACAGCACCTAACAACAATGCAGGCAGCAAGCATCACTTGAGCAGGGTCTTTAAGGTCAGGGAGGATTTGGTGGGATAGAGAATGGTGATCAGCAAGGAACTCTCCTGCTGCTCTAGTGGGCCTGTCTTTATGATGTTTATCCCTAGCTGTGGGGAGTCTGGGCTGGGTTATCTATACTCAACATAAATAATCAGAGGTTGGAGAGACTTGCTTGTCATTTTTCTCCTTACTTATTTCATACCTTTCTCAAATTGAATACAAGCTGTCATCCTTAGCTTGGCAAGGGAAGGTTCCTATCACTTTAGTGACTGTTGCCTTAGGTGCAAAGCCTGCTTTAGACCATCTGTGGAGTACTGGTAGGACTCTTGGACCACTCATGACTCGGACACTGAGAAGACTAGACTTTTTTGCCTGTACGTGGTCATAATGTAGGTGCTCTACGTTGGAATTTGGCAGCAATGGAAACTCTAAACCATCTAGATTATCTAACCAGGTGTCCATAACAGAATGTCCTAGTGCTTCCCTTGCCTAGGGGGATGTGGTGTAGCTGCTGGGTAATATAAAGTTCCAATGACTCACATGCCATAGAGGACTGTTAAATCAAATAAGAAGCTGAGGGAAGCAAACAAGAAAATAAATAAAAATCCTTACACAGCAAACACAAACAACAGTATAATTAGTACACTGAAAATCATGATAGTCTTCTGAGGAGGATTGTTATCTGTTAGTAAGATGAGCAAACTGAGGGTGTTGTTGTTAGGTGCCATCGAGTCAACTTTCACTCATAACAACCTCACGTGACAGTAGAACTGTTACCATATTGTTGTTATTGTTGTTAGGTGTCATTGAGTCTGTACCGACTCATAGCTACCCTATGCACAACAGAACGAAACACTGCCTGATCCTGGGCCAGCCTCACAATTGTTGCCATGCTTGAGCCCATTGATGCTGCCACATTGCCAATCCATCTCGCTGGGGGTCTTCCTCTTTTTCTTTGACCCTCAACCTTACCAAACATGATATTCTTCTCCAGCGACTGGCCCCTACTGACAATGTGTCTGAAGTATGAGAGATGAAGTTTGGCTATCCTGGCCTCCAAGGAATATTTTGGCTGCACTTCTTCCAACACAATCTGTTGGTTCTTTTGGCAGCCCATAGCACCTTCAATACTTTCCTCCAACACCATAACTCAAAGGCAACAATCTTCTACAATCTTCCTTATTCACTGTCCAGTTTTCACATGCATATGAGGTTATTGAAAATCCTATGGCTTGGGTCAAGCATCCCTTAGTCCTCAAGTTGACATCTTTGCTATTTAACACTTTCAAAATGTCTTGTGCAGCAGTGTTGATGGTTGATCCAAGAAGAATGAAGTCCTTGACAACTTCAATTTTTTCTCCATTGATAAGAATGTTGTTTATTGGTACATTGGTGAGGATGTTAGTTTTCTTTACACTGAGATGCAATCCATACTGAAGGCTGTGCTCTTTGATCTTCATCAGCAAATATTTTAAGTCCTCTTTACTTTCAGCAAGCAAGGTTGTATCATTTGCTTATTCCAGGTTGTTAATGAGTCTTCTTCCAATCCTGATGCCATGTTTTTCTTCATATAACCCGGCTTCTCGGATTATTTGCTTAGCATACAGGTTGAATAAGTATGGTGAAAGAATACAACCCTGTCGTACAACTTTCTTAATTTTAAACCATCCAGGGTTCCCATGTTCTGTTCGAACAACTGCTTCTTGGTCCAGGTACAGATTCCTCATGAGCAGAATTAAGTGTTCCAGAATGCTCATACTTTGCAATATTGTCTACATGATCAAAAGCCTTTGCGTAGTCAATAAAGCACAGAGAATATCTTTCTGATATTATCTTTCTGATATTCTCTGCTTTTAGCCAAGATCCATCAGACATCAGCAGTGATATCCCTTGTTCCATGTCCTCTTCTGAATTCAGCTTGAACCTCTGGTAGTTCTCTGTCAATGTATGTTTGCAGCCATTTCTGTATTACCTTTAGTAAAACTTTACTCACATGCGACATCAAAGATATTGTACTATGATTTCTGCATTCCACTGGGTCACCTCTCTTTCAAATGGGCACAAATACGGATCTCTTCCAATCAGTTGGCCAGATAGTTGTCTTCCAAATTTCTTGGCAGAGATGAGTGAGTGCCTCCTGTGCCACCTCACTTTCTTGAAAGATTTCAATTTTTATTCCATCAATTCCTGGTGCCTTGTTCTTTGCCAATTCCTTCAATGCACCCTGGGCTTCTTCCTTCAGTATCATTGGCTCTAAATCATATGCCACCTCTTGAAATGGTTGAACATTAACCATTTCCTTTTGGTACAGTGACTCTGTGTATTCCTTCCATCTTCTTTTGATGGTTTCTGCATCATTCAATAATTTCCCCAGAGAATCTTTCAATAACAAAAGTTGAGGCTTGGATTTTTCCTTCATATCCCCCAGCTTGAGAAATGCTAGCGTGTTCTTCCTTTTTGGTCTGTCAGTTTGTATTACTATGGTGGCTTGCGAGTAGCTGTGATTCTGGAAGCTATGCCATGGGTATTTTAAGTGTCAGCAGGGTCACCCATGGTGGACAGGTTTCAGATGAGTTTTCAGATGAAGACGGACTAGGAAGAAGGAGTCACAAACTACTTCCAAATATTTAACCACTGAAAACCTTATGAAGAGCAGAGAACTGTACCATAGAGTTTCTTAAACTGGACTCTTTATGGGAGCAGATTACCAGCTCTTTTCTCCTGCAGTGTGGTTGGTGGGTTTGAACCGCCAACCCTTCTGGTAGCAGATGAGTCCTTATTCATTGCACCACTAGGGTTCAAACTGAAGGTGTTGTTGTTAAGTTCCGTCAAGTCAGTTCTGACTCCTTGCTGCCCTGTATAGGGTTTCCAAGGAGTGGATGGTGGATTTGAAATGCTGACCTTGAGGTTAACAGTCCAGTGTGTATACTATAGTGCCACACCAGAACTGATGGCTGTTGTTGTTGTTAATTGCTGTTGAGTTGGTTCTGACTCATAGCAACCCTATATAGGGTTTCTGAGGAGAAACTGGTGAGTTTAACGCCAACCTAGCTAGGGCAAGAAGGCAATGACTGTTTTAACATTACTTAGAATGGAATAGTCAAGGAAGGGTTAAAGCCCAGGTTTCTTGACTAACAGTCAGATGCTCTTTGCTTCATGACAAAGCAACAACAGCAACAAATAAAACCCGTGCCATTGAGTCTATTCCAACTCCTGCTAACCCATGTGTTACAGAAAAGAACTCAACTTCAGAAGGTTTTCTTGGCCTTTATTTTTATAGAAGCAGATCACCAGGCCTTTCTTCTGCTGTGCTTCTGGGTGAGTGTGAACCACGAAGCTTTTGTGCAGTTGCAGAGCTCAAACCATTTGCATCACCCAGGCATGGATCTCTTCCATGACAAGTTGCCCGCAAATGAGACTGTGAGAGAACATGCTGCCAAAGACAACGACCCCAGAGGCCTCTGGATACAGTGATTTTTGCCTTCCAGGACTGCCCACACTTCTTTTCCAGCCAGTTTACACCCCGGGTCCTCCCTCACTTGACTTAAGCTACATTTCCCAGGGTGAGATCCTCAGGTACTGACTTTGGGGCCTAACCCCAGAAACTCTGATTCCCTAGGAGTATGCATTTTTGACACTCCCGCCGGGTGATTCCAATGCATGTTAAGCTTTGCAACTTGCTGATTTAAGGAATGCAATGGTTTTAAAAATTCACCTGAGGCAGACATAATTCCACATATAACTCTGTTTTCTTAAGTTTAAAAAAAAAAGAGGAAACGTCATCTTTCCCTCTCCCCTCCTGACTACTCCCAATTGCGGGAGCCTTCTCAGAGCACACTCTCTGCACTGTTTCCTGAGCTGTAGAGACTGACCTCTAGGGGCGCACTCTGCTCTGCCTCCCACAATCCTCTCTGACCCAGGGGTGAGTGCTCTGAGGGTGATTATCTTTTCCTGGGTACCCAGTAGTCCTTGGCACAGTGCTAGAGACCAGCACGATGTGTTATCTATAATCATGGCAAAGCCAAAAAGGGTCGAAAGACTCATTCCAAGATTATGGTTCAAGCATCTATCTGGCCTCCAACACTGTGCCAAGGACCATCAGTGTAAAAAATCAAGACATGGTTGTTAAGAAGCTTAGTGTAGGACTTAGAAGCACTGTGTCCCTACCAGGGGCAAAGCTGCAACTACGAATCTCAAAACTCCCTTTAAAAATATGTGAGTATTATGCATGACTTTGTTGATGGAGCACCTGATAATGATGGTTGGTATGGGCCTTGTGTCCAGCCCACAAGTGGGCCAGTCACTTGGTTACACACATTATTCTTGCCAGGGCCAGCTGTTCAGATCCCAGAAGAATTCAGAAGAGAGCATGGGGAACCATGCACATACCCTGCTCATGAGAGGCACTAGGATCATCTTTGTCATCAAAGGAAAGACTTTGGACTTCCTGCAATAGTGATGATCAAGATACCAATAGTTTATATTGCACAGTGCTTTGCCATTTACACAAAATCCCCCTTTATCTTCTCACAATAACCTACAAATTGGGAAATCGCCACTTCTAGATTGGTTATTGAAGTCCTGGTGTGGCGCTGTGGGTTAATGAGCGAGACTGCAAAGCCGTCTGAACTGCAAGGTCAGTAGTTCAAGCTCACCAGCTGCTTCTTGCAAACCCTATGCAGGGTCGCTATGGGTTGGAGCCGACTTAATGGCACTTAACAACAACAAGGTTTGTTATTAAAGAGCCATGGTGGCACAATGATTAAGCACTTGGCTGCTAACTGGAAGGTTGGTGGTTCAAACCTACGCAGGGATTGATGGAGAGAAAAGCCTGGTGAGCCACTACCATAAAGATGGCCTCCTAGAAACCGGTGTGGGGCAGTTGAACTCAGGTATGTGAGGTTGTTAGGAGTTGAAAGTGACTTGAGGGCATCTAGCAACAACACACCGGGTGTTAATAGTCTGAGAGGTGATGCCGACTCATGATGATCCCAGGTGTACAAAGTAGCGCCACTCTCTAGAGTCTTCAAAGCTGTGACCTTTTGGAAGCAGAGCATCAGACCTTACTTATGAAGTGATTTGAGGTGGGTTTGAATGGCCAAAATTTTGATTAGTAATCCAGTACTTAATACTTAACTATTTCCATCACCCAGGGACTCCCCCTTAGGTTTACAAAGGAGAAAATGAATGTTCCAGAGGGTAAATGAATTTTAACATGTTGTGTAACTATGAGTATTAGAAGCAATCCTTGAACCCAAGTTTTCTGATGCTTAAATTATATGCTCTTTCAGGGTACACTGTGCCGCTTCTAAGGGCTCACGGTGGCTCTGTAGTATAAGCAGTGGCCTATGAACCACATGATCATTGGTTTTAAACCACCAGCTGCTCTGCGGGAGAAAGATGAGGCTTTCTGCTTCCACAAAGATTTATAGCTTCGGAAACTCTATACAGGGTTGCTATTTAACAGTAACAACACTAAGGCTGTTTTTGGACTTATAGCAATGCATATGGTTTCCAAGGAGCTGCTGGTGAGCTTGAGCCTCTGATCTTGTTGTTAGCAGTCCAGTGCTTATCCTAAAGTGCCACACCAGGACTCTTTTTTAAGATGCGGTTGTTAACTGCCGTCTAGTTGGTTCCGACTTACAGCGAGACCCTGTATAGAGTTTCCAAGGAGTGGCTGGTGAGTTGGAACCAGTACTTAACCAACAGCACAACACTGGAAAAATGTCTTTGCTATGAAGCCTCTCACTCATTTACCTGAAGTTTATTCCATAAATTTAATCATAATGAAAAGAAAAATATTAGTTACATTTAGTTAATTATTCTAAAGGCATTAACTAGTCCCTAAAACCTGTTGCAACTGAATTGCCTTTGACACATGGCAACCCCATGTGTGTTAGACTAGAACTGTGCTCCATAGGTTTTCAAAGGCTGGGATATTTTAGAAGTACATTGTCAAGCCTTTCTTCTGATGTGCCTATGGGTAGATTTGAACTGGCCATCTTTTGGTTATTTCTGAGTGCTTACCATTTGTGCACTCTAGGACTCCATTTAGTCCATGTGTGTTATGTTAGGGATATGCCAAGAAATTTGAAAGATAGCTACCTGTCCAATCAACTAGAGGAGATCTATATTCATGTCAATTTAAAGAAAGATAATCCAACAGAATGTGGAAATTATCAAACAATATCAATAATATCACACACAAGTAAAATTTTGCTGAAGATAATGGTTGCATCATTCAACAGGGAATTGTCTAGATTCAGAAGAGAAGGTGAGATGAGGGATATCACTGCTGATATCAGATGGATGTTGGCATGTGTTTTATTGACCATACAAAGACATTCAACTGTGTGGATCATAGGGAACAATGGATAGCATTGTGAAGAACGGTTATTCTAAAGTATTTAATTGTGCTTATGAGGAACTGTACATAGATCAAGACACCAAGAGACAATAGTTCAGACACAACAAGGGTTTAAATAAAGAAAAGTGTGTGTCAGGGTTGTATCCTTTCAACATACTTATTCAATCTCCAAATAGGGGTGGGTGACCCAATGGAATGCAGAAATCATCAAATAATATCACATGCAAGTAAATTTTGTTGCAGATAATTTAAAAATGGTTGCAACAGTACATTGGCAATTCAAAAGAGAGTGTGGACCAAGGGATATCAATGCTGACGTCAGATGGATCGAGGTTGAAAGCAGGGAATCTCAGAAAGATGTTTACTTGAGCTTTTATGACTATGCAAAGATTTTCAACTGTGTGGACCATGACAAACTATGATAACATTGCGAAGTTGGGTATTTCAGAAGACTTAATTGTGCTTATGAGAAGCCTGTACATAGATCAAAAGGCAATCATTCTAACCGAACAATGGGGATGCTGAAATAGTTTAAAATCAGGAAAGGTGTGTTCTAGGGTTGTATTCTTTCACTATACTTATTCAATCTGTATACTGAGAAAATAATCTGAGAAGGTAGGTTATATGAAGAAGAACATGGCATCAGGGTTGGAGGAAGACTTATTAACAACCTGTGGCATGCAGATGATACAACCTTGTTTTCTGGAAGGGAAGTGGACTTAAAATACTTATTGACAAAGATCCAAGACCACAGCTTTCAGTATGAATTGTACCTCAGTATAAAGAAAACAAAAATAATCAGAACTGGATCAATAAATAACATGAGAAATGGAGAAAAGATTGAAGTTATCAAAGACTTGCTTGGATCCACAATTAACACTCATGGAGTTAGCAGTCAAGAAATCAAATGATGTATTGCATTTGGCATATCTGCTGCACAAGAGCTCTTTAAAGTTTTCAAGAGCATAGATGTCAGTCTGAGGATTAAAGTGTGCCTGACCCAAGCCGGGGTATTTTCAGTTATCTTATATGTCTGTAAAAGTTGGAAAATATATACGTTAAAACATAGAAGAATCCATGCATTTGAATTATCATGTTGGAGAAGAATACTGAAAGTATCATGGATGCCAACAGAACAAACAAATTTGTCTTGAAAAAAGTATAGCCAGAATTCTCCGTAGAAGCCAGGACAGTACGGCTTCGTCTCTCAGACATGAGGCATGTTTTAGGAGAGATCAGTCCCTGATGAAGAACATCATACTTGGTAAAGTGGAGGGTCAACTAAAAAGAGGAAGACACCCAAGGAGATGGATTCACACAGTGGCAGCAGCGATGATCTCAGATGAGATTATGAGGGTAGTACAGGACGAGGCAGTGTTTCATTCTGTTGTGCATAGGATTGCTATGAGTAGGGCTGACTTGACAGCCTGAACAACAACAACAAGATTCAATCTCTATGCTGAGCAAATTATCCAAGAAGCTCAACTATATGAAGAAGAAGGTGGCATCAGGATTGGAGGAAGGCTCATTAACAAGCAGTGATATGCAGATGATACAACCTAGCTTGCTGAAAGTGAAGCATATGTACTTGAAGCACTTACTGATGAAGATCAAAGAAGATAGTTTTCAGTAAAGATTACACATCAACATGCAGAAAACATAAATGTTCACAATTAGACCAATAAACGACATCATGATAAACAAGAAAAAAATGAAGTTGTCAAGAATTTAATTTTACTTGGATCCACAATCGATGCCATGGAATTAGCAGTCAGGAAATCAAATGATGTATTGTGTTGGGAAAATCTGCCTCTAAAAGCCTCTTTAAAGTTCTATATAGCAACAATATCAGTTTGAGGACAAAGGTGTGCTTGACCCAACCCATAGAATTTTCAATCGCCTTGCACGCAAAAGCTGGATAATGAATTGTTGTTGTTGTTAAGTGCTGTTGAGTTGGTTCTGACACATAGTGATCCTGTTTAGGATTTCCAAGGAGCAGCTGGTGATGTGAACCACTGACCTTGTGGTTTAAACAGACATTGTGGTACAGTGCTTTATCCCACATGTTCCACACCAGGACTCTGGACATGAATAAGGAAGACCAAAGAATTGATGCTTTTAGTTATGGTGTTGGTGATGAATAGTAAAAGTACATGGACTGCCAGAAGAATGAATAAATCTGTGTTGGAAGAGGTACAGCTAGACCTAAAATGAGGGGGTGATAAAGGCATGAAGTGACAGGCTTACAAGGTTTCAAGAGGGAGTTTACTTTAATAGTGTATGAGGGAAGACAGAGTCCCCACTGAATAGTTTTCATCTTGTCTAGATGAGTCTGGTAAAAAGAGATAGATGGATTCTTATGATTCAATAGTGAGTAATTGTTATCATGATTAATTGTGACTGTCACAATTGTAAAGGTAGAAATTTTGTAACAAAAATGGGGAGTAGTTAATCTTACAGTCCAGAAACAAAGGACCCTAGGACCACCAAGGGAGAAGAGCACAAGTGGAATGTGAGACCTTGTCCAGAGAAGCAGAAATGGAGGCAGAGATGGGGACAGAGATGGGGACATGGAGAGAGGGAGCAGCTAAGAACTCGAAATTCATGGGAAGAGAGGGACTGAAAGCTGGCAGCCAGGAGGCAGACTTGCAGAATGTGCCTTTTGGTGGTGTAAATTATTATATATGCCTGAGTATTTTTTTTTTTTTAGAGAGCTAAAATGAATAGAGAGAAATAGTGTTAACTGATGGTACATGCATGGAGGGGATTATAATCATTGCAATGAAACAAAGTATATGATTTATTGAATGTAAAACTGATGATCTGCCCTGTAAACTTTCACTCAATTCACAATAAAAACTTGAAAAAAAAAAAAAAAGATAATGAAATTGAGTTTTCCAACAACAAAAAAGAAGGACAGCCAGGATAGTCCTTAGAAGAGACAATGGTGGGACTTCATCTCACTTAACCAGGGACATGTCATCAGGAGGTATGTGTTCCTGAAGAAGGACATCATGCATGGTGAAGTGGAGGGTCAGTGAAAAAGAGGAAAACACTCAATAAGATGGATTGGCACAGTAGCTACAATAATGGGCTGAAACATAGGAGTGATTGTGAGGATGGGGTAGACTGGGCCATTGTTCATTCTGTTGTCCAGAAGGTCTCTGTGAGTCAGAATCACCTCAATGAAACCTAACGATAACAACAACATTGGGGATCCATGACAACTCTTCACTTTATCACGTGATCTGTCAACAGTAGTAAAACACACACCATATGTTTGTAGGAAGTTTTTGAAGCTTCAGGTATGAAGTTTTATACCTGGTAGGGACTCATTTCCTATTTGATGATGGATTTTGTTTCTGAAACAACCATGTCTTCATTAGTCACACTGATGGAGGGGAGAGGCCAACAGAGTTGAATAGTTCATGTCAAGATTATAGGGGAAGCATGTCCAGTGTCCAAGGATGTATCAAGTATGGCTTCCACCCTCTAGAAACTTAAATCAAGGGGCATGTAGAAAGCATGCCCATTGGCTCAGAGAACTCCAAGGGCCACCGTAGTGATTTCCAGCATGTGAAAGTGGCAGTAGCTGTCAACTCTTATATACTGAGGCCTGCTGCCATCCAAAAGAGGTGGGTGGGTAGTTTGACGTTACCACTAGCTTGGGGCACCAACCAGTCTTTTGATCCTGGCTCTGGATTTCCACCAGATTCTGGTTTCTGCTTAGAGTTTCTGCTTATGGTGGTAACCCAAAGTAGTCTCTAAACCATAGGGCATTCAGACTTTAGATCTTGCTCTGACTCAAGACCTGTAAGGAAGCAGGTTTTTTGTATGAGATTTGTCTGAGTTTCTAGCTTAATTTTTTACAGAGTCATTAGCCAAGAGATGTTTTGGTTTGACACCTTTTTAATTACCAAGCGTCCAGGTTGTGGTTATAAACTCTCTCTCCCTTCTTTGTGGTCTTTGTGTTCACCCCTGCCCCCCAACCCAATTAGTTCTCTGCCAGGGACTTTTCCCCCATCTAGCAACTCATAGTAAATTATGTGTCTGGGATTCCTCCGTGGGGGGTGGGGGTAGGATGTGAGTGAATGGTGTGTGTTGCATGAGCGATAATGCATGGGCATGTAGGTGTAGAGGTGGGAGAGGATGTTCCCATTCTGAACTCACACTGGGGACTCTACAAATGGGCAGATAAAGATTGATTTCCCCCGAGGGTCATGCCCACCCTAGGAGCATTCCATCTCCTACAAGAAGCCATCAAATGGAACTATGCTCGGTTCAGGGGCAGCTAATCCGCAAGGGATATTTTTTAATCCGTACCCCACCTCATCTTGGGTTGCCTTGGTGGATTTCAGTTCATTTCTACTTGGATTCTGTTGCTTGTTACTGTTCTCTGCAGTGCTTCCCTAAGGATATAGCTCTGCAGATGGACTGCATTTTTTATTTTATTTTCTTAATATTATTCTTGGCTTTTTGGAGAGGATTTTCTTTTAATGATTATTCCTCCTGGTATTATTTTAGTTTCCAATTACAATGTGGGTACACTCTAGCACACTGCTATTTTGTAAATGGATGTATATGCTTATTGTTAATTGATTCCCTGAACAGAGCCCAAACGTTTGCATTTAGATTGTGTATTATATTACTTGCATGCCACCGGCCTGGCCCCCTGCCAGCTGGGGCTCTCAGTCTGCCAGAAGCCAGCAGACGCATCTTGTTCTCCAGGACACCTGTGTGAACCAGCTTGCTTGCCCTTGGTTTTGCTCTCTAGGGGGATGGAGGTAAGATGGTCCTCTATTGAAGACATATCCCCAAACCTGAGATCCTCTTGTTCTTTTTTTTTAATTTAAGGTTTTTATTGTGGATTGAGTGAAAGTTTACAGGGCACAACAATTCATAAAACTTGTTTCATTACATTGATTATAATCCCCTCCATATACCATCAGTTAAAAGTA
>NW_006408533.1:30741156-30771750 GCF_000296735.1 Chrysochloris asiatica | reverse complement strand
CTGATCCGCCATCTTGTTTGTTCTCCTGTTCTTTTTTTAGTAAGAGAGAACTGGGGGGAAATTTCAACTCTAGTACCCTGGAATATTCATCTTTTTCTAACACAAAGGAAGGGTGAACTCTGGTCACAGTGTCTTAATCCCTGACTATCTGTGACTGAGCCCAGAGAGCAGTCCTTTGAGCTACACTGCTAGGATGCTCTTTTTGGTACCCCGGGCAAGTTAAAGTCCCTTTCTCTGATATTTCTGTTATGACTTAACTTTAGTGGTTACTGGGCAGTTTTACTCACCAATGTAACTGTTTCACCTTCAGATTGTAAACTTGGGCTGGCTGGTTACTTTCCATTAGTATAGCCTACTATATTTGTTGTTGTTGTTAAGTGCCATTGAGTAGTGTTTGACTTATTGTAACCCTGTTGGGTTTCCAAGGAGTGTCTGGTGAGTTTGAACCACTGGCTTTGTCATTCAAATTGACGTTGTGGTCTAGGGCTTTATTCCAACGCACCACATGAGTGGAGAATGCATGAATGAATGAATGGATGATCGATCCCAAAGAGGAGTTGGTTGTTGTTTCTAGTTGCCACCTAGTTGACCCCTACTTCATGGGGCTCCACACACAATGGCCTGGTGCTATCCCCAGGGTCAGTTGAGGATGAAGCATTGTGAGCATCGGGTCTTCATCCACTGACCTCGGAAGTCGATGGCCAGCTTTTTTCGCAGTTTACCTTAGTTTGGAAGGAGCTCTGGTAGTGTAGTGGTTACAAATTGGGCTGCTAACCTCATGGTCAGCAGTTTGAAACTATCAGCAGTTCCGCGGGGAAAAAAATGAGGCTTTCTGCTCCCGTAAAGATTTACAGCCTCGGAAACCCTGTATAGGGTCGCTATGAGTTGGAACCGACTCCACGGCACACTGCCACCACAACATTAGTCTGGACTTCGTTGAAACCTACTCAACATTAGCAATAGGCAAACCTCCATGGGCAGACAGGTGGCGGCTGGGCACGAGATGTGTTGAGCACAAAGATAAACCCATGGAAGGTGAGAATTCAATCCCTGAGTCACCATTGCCCTGTATTCTTGTTAAGTGCCTATGGAGTCATTTCTATAGTGACCCTGTACAGGGTTTCTGAGTAGTGCCTGGTAGGTTTGAACTGCTGACCTGTGGCAGGCAGTTCAGGCTTATTCTACACACCAGGACTCCTGAGTTTACTATTGGATACACCCAAATAATGGAGCAAAATCCAAACCATGAAACCCCAAACCAACTGCCATGTTGCCACTTCCAAGTCATGTAGGGTTTTTAAGACTGTAAATCTTTATGGGATAGACAGCC
Source organism: Chrysochloris asiatica (assembly GCF_000296735.1). NCBI lineage: Eukaryota > Metazoa > Chordata > Mammalia > Afrosoricida > Chrysochloridae > Chrysochloris > Chrysochloris asiatica. The sequence continues at coordinate 30,770,420 of NW_006408533.1, read as the reverse complement.
TCACCTTTCTCCTGTGGATTGAGTAATGGGTTTGAACTACCAACCTTGCTTAAACAATTTTTAAAAAAGATTATTACCACTTTAAATCACAAAAATTTAACACATGATGGGCACTTTCCTGAATGTGGGGCCCCTGGTGAAGTAAGACGAGCCCAGTTTCTATCAGCTGTGAGATGTGAATGGCGCCCTGGTAGTAGAGTTGCTCAATGCTGGCTGCTAACCGGTAGGTAGGCATTCAAACCCACCAGCCACTCTGATATCAAGTTTCAGAAAGTCTAGGTAGGGTCACTAGGAACAGGAATTCACTCGACGGCTGTGGGTTTGGTTTATTCCTTATTCTAAGGACATCGATGGGGTGGAAAACAGACCGAATCTAGAAGATGTTGAGTTTATTGTTATTTTGGAGTTAGGATAGCTAACTTACGATGTCAAAGTTAACACATGATATTAATTTGGGCATTCCATCTTCTAGAACAATTGCAATAAAGCACATTACTCTTACGGCACCTGCACACTTAAGCTAACTGTTTCCTAACTGTACTATATAATCAGTGAACTTCTATTTTTCGACAACCCAAGAGTCCTGGTGGAGTCCTGGTGTGGCGCTGTGAGTTAATGAGCCAGACTGCAAAGCCATTTGAACTGCAAAGTTTGTGGTTCAAGCTCACCAGCTGCCCCTTGGAAACCCTGTACAGGGTCGCTGTGGGTCAGAACCAACTTGACAGCACTTAACAACAACAACAAGAGTCCTGATATGGTGCTGGACCACAAGGTCAGCGTTTCAAACCCTCCAGACGCTCCTCAGAAGCCCTAGATAGGATTGCTATGTATCAGAACTAACTCGAGGGCACTTAACATCAACAACAAAGAACCTAACTGATATTCCCTATTAGGGGAGAGACTCTAATCTTGAATCGACTGTCTCAGATCCCAAAGGTAGAATTTCCGGCATCAATCAACAGGTGAAAAAGATCTGGAAGGGAAGGTGAGAGTATAGAGTTCCTAAAGTTCCAGGATTTACAATTCCTAGCCAAGAACTGGTGGGCACCTTCACCTCTGAGTGAGACGAGCCGTGGCTGTGATAAAAGCAGTCAAAAGAGGCTCATTGACAAGTTGGGCAGCTGCCTGGGAGTTTATATGATGCTGGCCTGAGGTTTAATGCCACAATGAAAGAATAACAAACCTCCTGCTGAGAAGCTCTTTAATTCCCATCAGAAAACAGAGTGTCACTTCCAAGGGTGACCCACTCTGTGGCTTGCTTTGGCCACCTAAATGTCTGATTATGTATTGGGAGAGAGAGGGCTGAGGTCAGTCTGGCTGGGGTGAGGGCTTGCCCTTTGTGCAGACACTGGAATGTTTCGGAATCCCAGCCAAACCTTGCTGGTCTCAGCTATGTCTCATGAGAAGTTACTTGGAGAGGTCATTTGTCTGCCCGCTACTGAAACTGAGGCAGCCTTCCCCAAGCTAACTGGAGGCAGATGAATTTGTAGGAAAAGCTCTATCCTGGTCATGAAGCCCACCAAATCAAGCTGTGCCCTGAACCCACTGTGTCCTTCAAAATGTACACACATCTCACTAAACTCACATCAACTTGTGTCCTTGCCCCATTGTCTGCCCTCCCAGGCACGGTACAATCAATGGCAGGGAATTGTAGGGTACCCAACACTGGCTTGGCTCTGCTTAATTTCTTTCTCTGTGCTCCCTTTGATCCTACTTTTGTTCCATTTCCAAGTTTATTGTTGCTGTTGTGAAGTGCTGTCTAGTCGGTTTCAAGTCATAGTGACTCTGTATAGAGTTTCCAAGGAGCAGCTGGTGGGTTTGAACTGCTGACCTTGTGGTTCATAGTCCAGTTCTGATCCTACAGTGCCACGCCAGGAGCCTACTTCTTGCAGAAAAAGAGGCTCAGGAAAATGAAGAGACCCACCCAAGGCCATCTAGTTAGTTACTTTGAATCAAACATAGAACATAGGTGATAAATGAAAGCAAAATCCACACTCCTTCCACAGATTCCACAAACACTCTTTAAAATTTATTTTAACTTAGAGCTGCTACCATCAGTATGACAGAGCATTTTCCTTAAAATCATAATATTCAGAATCCATATTTATATGAGTTTTGACACCACTGTTTTGAATCATTCATTTCTTGAACAAATATTTATTGACAATCCACTTCTCGCCATACCCATGAATGGTATGCTAATTCTGTTCAGTATAGGAAGATGTCACAAGGCCATTTTGACACTTACTTGCTGTCAACATACTCGGAGAAATCAGTGCCGGCATAATGCTTAATGGGATTCTTAATGTTTTTCTACTACGTTTTCAAGTTAATTACTGAATTTTGCATTTGTATTGGTCCTTTCTGTTTTTCATAAATTGGGAAATGGAGCAGAAAGCAGCCATGATATGTAGGAATAGATCCACTGGTTAAATATATCAATTAACACTAAAATAAAGAAAATACCATCTTGTAGCTAACCAAACCTACTGCTAATAAGTCAATTTCAACTCATAGCAACCCTATATAATGTTTACAAAATTACAAATCTTTATGGGAATAGACAGCCACATCTTTCTCCTACTAAGTGGCTAGTGAGTTTGAACCCCCAAACTTGTGGTTAGCAGCCTAACCCATAGGGCCACCAGGGCTCTGTGTGTAAATATTTAGGTAGTTCATATTGCTACTTTATGGGTATAAGTCAGAGAGTTCCTAGGGAGTTCCTACCTAGACCTTGAGACCAGGGATTGTGTTTTATTGACCTTGGTATCCCTCATCAAACCTAGCTGTGTATATATGATAGATGCTCAGTAAAAGGAACTGATCGAAAGGTATGCTTCCCAATGTCAGAATTGGCTCATCAAAGCAGTGTCAGTCAGACCCACCTTAGAATTCTCACTTAAAGCACCTCCAACACTTTTCTAATGAGGCAAGTTCACCTACAAGGCTCATTTTGCATTTTATAAGACTAGGTATACACTTCCAGGGAAATCTTTTATTCCACATCTCTTGACTCATGCGATTAGATTAGGATCAACGTTCTGGGTCTAGAAATGACAGTAGGCATAGGAGAAGAGAGGGTAGGATCCCCAAGGAAGATGGGCTGAGCCAATTACATTCATGGCCAAGAAGTCAGCTCAGAAGGTAATGATGACTGTTTTTATGGGAGTCCAAAGGAGTCATCTTGACAGATTTTCTCAAAGGACACAGAACAATCATGGGGGCTTATTAGAAAATTCTTCTTAATAATTTAAGACTTTAAAAAAAAAAGTTGAAATTTTAAAGAAAATTGAAAAATGCATTGGTTAGAAAAGTTGTGCCAAGCAAATTTCCCCCCCCCCCCCAAACAGGACAATACACCTGCTCATTCTTCAAGAATAGCAAGGGTCATCCTAGGAGAATTTCATCGAAAATTTGATCTCATCCACCCTACATCCCTGATCTTGCCCTTAAGATTTCATTTTGTTTCCAAAACTCAAAGCATATTTAAAAGAAACACAATTTTAGTACCTTGAAGATGTGCCCAAACTACTGTTCTGATGTGGTATAAATTGAAGAAGTTAGAATTTTTCAGGGAAGGGTTGTTGTTGTTGTTATGTGCCATGGAGTCAGTTCTGACTCATAGTAACACTGTACAGGGTTTTTGAGGCTGTAAATCTTTACAGGAGCAAAAGGCCTCTTCTTTCTACCGCTGAACAGTTGGTAGTTTTGAACTGCTGACCCTGAGGTCATCCCGATTCGTACCCACTATGCTACCAGCGCTCCTTCTTTAGGTAAGTAGTGGACGGCAAACTCTTGAGCCACCCAAGGTCTTGTGGGTAAAGAAGGTAGCAAAAAAAAGAAGGAAGCAGGGAAGGGTTAGAGAGATGAAAACAATGCCTTCAGAAGTGCATAGACCTATAATTAGCATAATATAATCCACAAACAAAAGGGCCCTGGTAGCATAGTGGGTACTCATCAAGCTGCTAACCATAAGATTAGCAGTTCGAATCCACCAGCTGCACCTTGGGAGAAAGATAAGACTTTCTGCTCATCTTTTACAGCCTCAGAAACCCAGTACAGGATTGCTATGAGTCAGAATTGACTTGATAGCAGCAGCAGTTCACAGACAGGTTGCTCTCTACACCTACTTGGGTGAGTAGTGTTTGGGGTCTTAAAATGCATGAGTGGCCATCTAAGGTGCAACTCTTAGTATCTTCCTGTGTAGAAGAAAGAAGGGTGATGAAAACTGAAGATGTTAGGAAGCAATTTGGACTAATGGACCACATGAACATCAGTCTCTGCAAACCTGAGACCACTGGCTACCACTACCAACTGCTCTGAAAGGGATCACATTAGATGGTCCTAGATAGAGTGAGAGAAAATGTGAACAAAATTCAAAGCCATTAAAAAAGACCAGGCTTACTGGAGAGAAAGAGACTGGAGGAACCTGGGGATAATTTTCAACCAAGCAATCAACAGATATATAGAGGGCTTGACAACACTAGTGAGGGACACACTCCATTGAATGGTCAATCATTCAAGATAAAAGAAAAAACAGCATTCAACTAAGAACAAAACTCAGAAAGGGTGAGAAAGAAGGAGGAATTAAAACAAGAATCACAGGGAGGAAGTGGGATAAGTGAAGATACATTAAGGGGATTGCAATCCTTGAAATGAAGCCAAGTGTAGGCTCTGTTGAGTGTAAAACTGATCATTTGTTCTGCAAACCTTCACTCAATTCACAGTAAAAAGTTCAAAACAGAACAAAATAAAACTAACAACCCCAGAGTCGACCCTTTTCAAACCCGGAAGGGGGGAATAAAAAAAAAGGTAGGTGGCTAGATCTAGATCAAGAAATAGTAGCTTCACGTTTTGATATTTTTTATTTAATAAAAGTTTCTATGGTTTTGTAGCAGTACTTTTTGACTTCCCGTTGTACAGTGGAGCTTAGTTAGCAGAGACCCTCAATTGTATAATGAAACTCAGCAGAAATCCTCAAAGAATATTTGCTCTGATCACAAACCAGAGCAGATAAGACAATGGGTTTGCCTAAAAGTTACTGACAGAAAAAGCCCTTGAGAGCATTCTGAAATAGACATGGCCTCCTTTTTTGAGAAATGATGTCTGGGAATTCCACTCCACCTTCTCCACCCTTCCAGCCACCAGCCACTTCAGTAATGGCCTGTGATCTCATCCTCTAAGACAAACTTTGAAGGCACAGTGAGTCTGATGTATGTAAATCTTGTGACGAGCCAGGCTCTCCCAGAGAGGCTGCCCTGAAGAAAATCTATTGCCCTAATCAATTACTAAACTTCCAAATGAAATTGATGGTTCTCTTTTGCTGGAAGACCATCAAGCCATCATTTTTTTCTTGGTAATGAGTAACAACGCTGAAGGGAAATTGCACTTTCTCTGTGGCATGGACAGAGGGTTCCAGTAAGTAGAGTCTGGCCAGGAAACCTGGGTGTTACCTGCCAAGATGATGGAAAGGTATCTGGAAGCCACTTTTAGGCCTAAACTGTACTCCAACAAATTTCTTTTAACTGCTTTGTATGGATCAGGCAGTTTGCTGGGTCTAAGATATATAAAACCGAGAAGGGATCCTTCAGCATCGCCTGATGCCTTTCTATTGGGCTTTGCTTCCCTGTTCTCTACTCTTTCCAGTTCACCCACAATTCCTGAATTACCCATAACTAGGGCAAGAAGGGTTTTGAGAGTCTCACCTTCACCATCAGACAGAAATTGGAATTAATTTTGTTACTGGAAACAATTCAGGGATGATTCATGGGTCTATATATCCAGGCTCCTGCCTCAGTATCCTGGCCCAGCCGTCTCTTTCCTTTCTGGGCTTGGTGCAGTATTCCAAACTTTGCCTGCTTGGCTGGGCTTTTGCTATGCTTTTGTCCAAAGAGCTGAGTGCTCATATTTTCTATGCCCTGCAATGGCTGATGACTCAGAATCTTGAGGCCACCGTCTACCTGTCTCCAAATATGGCTGATTCCCTGGGCATCTTCCTGCAGTGTGAATCCCTCCCATACAACCGGAGGCCTGCATCTGGTGTGAGGTCACTGCACCCTCTGTGGACATCACTACACCCACTGCCCTTCCAAGGGTATTGCTTTGCAGAAGAGATGCCTCTCCAGGCCACTGGTTGACACAAAGGGGAAATTTCTTACTGAAAAGAGTTTGGGCAACAGGGACTAGTTTCCCACTCCTTCCCCACCTAGCTCCAACTTCCTTCTCCCTTAAGCCCGTACTGAGGTCTCAGCTTGTCCTGCAATCTTTTCTCAGTGATGGTGCTTATCAGAATGGTGCTTCCCTTCCAGATGGACACTTAGCACACCGATATGAATCACTAAGTCAGCACTACTGGTGTGTACAAAGCACTATGGGAGTGAATACATGGGAGGGGCTACTAATTCTACTTGGAGTAGGGGCTGGGGCTCTTGAAATGCCCTTAAAAGAGGGGTAGGAGTTGACTGGGTGAACAAGACAAAACCAAACCAATTGCTATTGAGTTATTCTGAGTCATAGTAACCCTTAGGACAGAGTAGAACTGTTCCCAAGGCTGGAAATCTTTACAGAAGCAGACAGACTCTTCTTTTACCTACCAAGCGGTGGTAGGTTCAAACCACCAACTTTCTGGTTAGCAACCTAACACTTATCCCATGGCACCACCAGGCCTCCTTGGACAAAGAAAAGATGATTCTAAAAGGCTTCATTAGTGATAGCAAATCATTTTTAAAGTTATTATTACTTTGAAATACTATTACTACTAAAGCAACTCCTACATTTTAGGAATCCTGGTGGCACACTTGCTGAGTGCTCAGCCTGCTAACCAAAGGGTCAGTGGTTTGAACCCGCCAGCAGCTCTTTGGGAGGTAAGACCTGAAAATCTGCTTATAGTTTAGGTAATCCTACGGGGCAATTCTGCTCTGTCATAGAGGGTCGCTATGAGTCAGCATCTACTCTGTGGCACACAACAACAAAAATATAATATTTGTTCTATAGTGCAGGTGGCACAAACAGTTTGTGCTAGATGACTAACTTAAAAGTAGGTGGTCCAATCCACCCAGAGGCACCTCAGAAGAAAGACCTTGCTATTCGTGTCCATCAAAGCCTGATGGAATGCAGCTGTACTGAGTAACACATGAGGTTGCCATGAGACAGGATTGATTCCATTACAATGGGTTTGGTTGTTGTTGTTAAGTGCCGTCAAGTTGGTTCCAACCCATAGTGACCCTGTATAGGGTTTCTGAGGAGCAGCTGGTGAGCTTGAACTGCCAACCTTGAGGTTCAAACCGACTTTGCAGTCCAGTGCATTAACCCACAGTGCCACACCAGGGTTAGTCATATACATTCCAAAGTTCTAGAGTTTCACCCACTAAAATACAGTGCCTGGTTTGCAGAAGCTGTAATCTAGTTAGAGGGAAAGGATGCTCACATAGTCAACAGTTAAACAAATATCGGTTCAAGACTGCTCATACTAAAGTGCTCCTTTGGATGTAAACAAGGGCCAACAATATGTCAGTTGCCAAAATGTCTGACCCAGGTGACGCTCCGAGCAGATGGCCCAGAAGAAGAGCAAGGCTGTTGGCTGGGAGAGATTCAGTAAACGACAAAGGGGGTGTTAAGACATGAGCTGGGAACAGGGACCTCTTGCTCTTGGTAAAATTACAGGAAGGTTGGGGATGGGGTTTGCCCTTCTTGGCCTCTGTCCTATAAGAACATTATTTCCTTCAGGAGGGAAGGTAAAAACGGAAACGTTTTATTGCGAATAACAGGACTTGGGATGCATGTGTGTGAGTGAGTGTGTCCACAGAAAGGTCTAGAAGGGCAAGACTGCCCTGAATTCAAAGTGAAGGGATGGCCTTGGCACACGCCAGTGGGAAACGCTGCTGTGAGGTTCAGACAGCAGGACAAGGACAAGCATGAGAGTAATGGAGAATCCTCTGCCTGACCCAGGATGGCTTTGTACATCCGCCTGCCTCTGTCTTGGTGTGGCAGATAACTGAGGGCAGACTGTGGACAAATGCCTCTTCATCTTCAGCTGGCTGAAGCACTCTCTACAGGTAGGGGAACAAGACACCCTTGAAAGAATGGGCCAGGCTGTCCTTCTGCTTCGACACCCCTTGATGAGGAGCGGAGGCAGCCTCTTTGTCTCCGCTGGTGGGTGTAACAGGAAGGGCACCAGGGAAGGTTAGAGAGGCTGGACTTTAGTCCTTATTCCTCCTTGTTGTCCTCTAGGCCTATGCTGAGCACAGCAGGGTAAGAAAGGGGGATCACTAAAGAAATCCTTAGGATCAGGGCTCAGATTCCAACTCTATTAGAATGTGATTCTTTTTAAGGAGTCTACTTAAGGAGCTCTGGTAGCGTAGTTGTTACGAATCGGGCTGTGAACCTTAAGGTCAGCGGTTCGAAACTACCAGCTGTTCTGCGGGAGAAAGATGAGGCTTTCTACTCCCGTAAAGATTTACACCCTCGGAAGCCCCGTACAGGGTCGCTATGGGTTGGAACCGACTCGACGGCACTTAACAACAACAACAACTTAATGTCTCAGAGACCTAATTGTCTCCCCTGGAACATGAGGATGTTAATGACTCCTGTACAGTATAGAAAGGTCCCTGGATGGTACCAAGAGTTTGTGCTCAACTACTAATCTAACCGAGTCCTGGTGTGCACTGAAGAATAAGCACTAGACTGCAAGGTTGGTGGTTCAAACCCACTAGCAGGTTCTTAGAAACCTTATACAGGGTTGCTATGAGTCAGAACTGACTCAACAGCACTTAACAACTAGCAACAACAATGAATCTACAGGGAACCACACTGAAGAAGAAAAGCTTTTATAAAGATGAATGAAGAAAACACCATGGCGTGCGGTTCTACTTATACCACATGGAGTTGCCATGAGTTGGAAAGGACTTGCTGATAACAGGGTTGATTTGGGTTGAGACAGCATAGAACTTGGTCAGGTTTAAGTATGAGACTAGTTATAGAAACACTTAACACACTATAAGAAGTTCTCTATGACATCTCCTAATTTTATGGATAAAAACCATGAAGCTTAGAGAGGTTAAGTATATGACCCAAAGCCTCTTGTCAAAGATGGGAGTGGAAGTGGAGTCTGGGAAGTTCAGTGAGGAGATGGGGGAGATGCTTCTGGACTCAGCTCTACCACTAACTTGCTGTGGGATTTTGGATAGCCCCTCCTCTCAGGTGTTCGTGTCCCCCATCTGTTAAGCAGAATGATGGACAAGATCGCTTCTAAGACTCTTGTTACAGATTGCATTGTGTCCCCCCAAACTAATGCCTACTGCCAGTACCTATAAATAGGACCCTTTGGAATAGGGCTTCTCTTTTGTTATGTTAAGGAAGGGGTGAGCCCTAAACCTAAACCCTCTAAGTGATGTCTTACAAAAGAGCAGAGTAGACACAGACACACAGACTATCTAAGTCCAGGAAGGCCAAGGATTGCCGGCAGGTCCTAGAAGCTGAAAGAGACAAAGAAGACCCTCCCCCAGAGTCGGCACCCTGGACTCAGACTTCTGGACTCCTAAGAAGTGAGAAAATACATCTCAGTTCTTTAAAAGGCTCTCTTGTGGAATATTGTTGTGGTAGCCTCGGAATATAGTCAAGAAGCATCACTCCTTCCTCTCTGCAGCAAAGGCCTAGCCTGTGGCCTCTAATGCTCTGTATTCCACAGAGAAACAACTCTGTGGGCTCCAATCAGAAGCCTCTCCAAGGAGAATGCCTCACAATGAATGGAGCTTCTCACAAGCCTCTCCCCATCCCCACCTCCTAGAAGAATAACCCAGGGGAAGAAGGCCAAGGGTCCCCAGAGCACAGAGGGGCAGTCATTAGGGTGGCTGATTGTTGACACCACTCTGCAGTTTCAATTTTTCCATTATGTCTAATTTATTTTTCCTCCTCTGTCCCCTCAGTGGCCTGAGTGCACTCACAGCTTATCTGGGTTTTCCTGTAAATAAATGTCTTTCCTCGACTTTTAAACCTTTCTCTCCTCCATGCTAATAAGGTAGAGCACAGGCTTATTGTGACAGGGGAGTGGGTTTCCCTGGGGGGGAAAAATGCATTTTTGTGTGTGTAACATAAAGGCTAGACACAGAAACAGGCAAAGAATCTTAGTGAGAGAGAAACACACAGAGACAGGGACAGAAAGGAAGATTGTGGAGAATTTGAGAAAGAGAGAGAGAGAGAGAGAGAGAGAGAGAGAGACTAACAGACAGGTACTGAAAGCTAGAAAGAGAAGGAGACAGGGAAGAGATGATAGACAAGTCTAGGAAGAGAGAGATTGGTCCATCTCCACTTGTGCCTCTGCCTACAAAGCAAGAAGAGGTAGAAATGGCCACACGTTGGGTAAGACAGGACATGTGGAGTCTTCATTTTCCCTATAACTTCTTGGACTTGTCAAGAAGATTGCAAGAACATTGATCTATCAAAGGCTCCAGGATAGTTAGGACCATCCACATTTCTGAGCCGGAGCCATGGTTGAGGGGTGGAGTGCATACCATGGCCACCACGAAGTCCGTGGAAAGGTCATTCATAACCCATAGGTATATTTTGTGATTCTGTTTGTATTTTAGGTTTATTTTTAATTTCCTCAACCAGATTATAAACTCCTTGAGGACAGACTTTTTTGGTGTGAGCTTGAAACCTTGAGCTTTATAGGCTCTTGAGAAAGCCTTGTTGAACTTCTGGGCATGTATCTTCTCATAAATTTAATGGTCCATATGAATAGTGGATGTCAAATAAACACAGACAATTTTAGAGGCAAATTTTGTAGATGGAAACTCTCACTATTTCTGTCAACTGTCCAAATTTTATTCATCACTCAAGTAGCTTTAAAGTCACTTCTTCTAGGATGAATTCCCTGGTATCCCAAACTGAGGTTGGAACCCTTCTAAAAGAAGGTTTCTTGACTAAAAGGTCTGCCTCCACCATCAGACAGACTACTCACGCACCGAGGGCAAAGGCCATGCTCACCCCTGACTCTTGGTGCTGGGGATGTTGTTGGGTGTACGATAAGGGCTCAACAAGGCTTGTCTCTGGAGGGCTGGGTGTGAGTTGAGGGCAGCCTGATCTTTCCTGTGGAGCAAACCATTTTCCTGGATGCTGGGATTTTTATACAAGTGTGAGGCAGAGGCTCCTCCAGCCCAGCTTTCCAGTGAATGGGGATGTGGTCTTCTCTTCTCCAGCCCAGCCCATTTCCTCACAGTCACCCTTGCATCCAACTCTGTGCCTTTGCTTCTCCCTGCCCTGAGCCTCACACAGTCCCTTCTGTGGGGTCTTCCTTCCCTGACCCTACTGAACAAGGGCTTCTCCTGTTCAGGTCTTAGATGGTCACTCAAGTCTGCATCTCACAGCCTGGGGCTCGGGATTACTTAGCCATTGTATTGAGTGGCTGTCATATCCCTTTCTTACCAAAAATAAAATACAATACGCAAGCTGCAAGGTATCACAGACATTGTCGTATCTACCTCCTTCTAGTATCTACTGGTGCAGGCTAGTAAGGAAGGCCCCAGGGACTGGAGTTATCCCCCCAAAGGATACAGCTATTGAGTGGTAGGTTGGGGTCCAGAGCTCATTCCAATCTCCTTTGATTCTTAGAGTCCCGCACACCATGTCATCCTAACCCAGGGATGGCTGATGGACCGACAGCAGCAGTGTGGGACATGCAACCTAGCTAGTTCCAGCAGGCGCTGTGCGGGTGACGGGGGTTGAGGGTCCATGCAGAGAACATGGGTAGGTCTTGGAGGCTGGCAGGTGACTTGAGGAAGGTGGCCTCTGCTAGTGAGTGAGTCAGAGCTGGGAGGGATGCACAGCATGGGCCTGGTGCCATGAGAGGTTCCACCACAACCAACGCCGGCTGTGAGGTGGACAGGACCTTCCTTTGCAGCAAATGGGAAGAGGCAGACCTCTCTCATCAAAACATCTATTTTCCCAGGAAGGTGATTTTCTGTTCTCGGGGTAGCCCTCCCCACCTCCACTTCTGCTGGGAGAAATCCACAGCTCAACAGACGCGGGTGAGGCAAGTTGGCCCTGTCATGTGTCCCAGTCGCTGTTTGTGAAGTGAATGAAGGAGGAGGCCACGCTAGGCTGAGCGTCCCGCCTCCTGTGAAACACGTAGGCGGGTCTGTACACAAACACAGGCTCATACAAATAAACCAAACCTGGCCAAAAATAACAGAAAAGGCAACAGATGCTTCCAATTAAAATGTCAGCGTCTGCCGAGAAGCCGCGTTCTCACGTGGTGTGGGTGCTCGGGGCCGAGGACTACTGGAAGGGACCACATATGGAAATCTGTTTGCATTATTCCACGTCCCAGATGCCACGTAAGACACTGGCCTGACCTTGCAATTAACACATTGGCTGTTTCTGGGGTGCGGGATGTGGATGCAGGGAAAATCAGAAAGTTGGGAAACAGAGAGTGATTGTTCCCACTGAGTCCTAGAGGAAGTGAGGGACCCAGGAGCGTTCTCTGGAATATGACTTGGTGGGCTTCATAACTTCCATCTTCTCTCCTCTCCCCGATGACTCCTTTCTCCCTGACGTGACAATGTGATTATAAATAACAGGAATAACAGGAAGCTTCAATGGCTGTTAAGAAGGATGTGTTTGTGGGGGACGGAATAAAGGAGCAACCCTCACCGCCATCCCCTGAGCCATCTCATTGCTGTGGGGCTGAGGGTGGAGTAAGACTAATTGTATGTACACTGGGGTCTGTTAATAGCAGCAGGCAGAGCATAGTCCCTCCTACCTCACCATTGCCCTAAATCCTTAATGAAACGGACCGTTTACAATCTGCTTTGCTGTTTATTGTATAAAACAAAACAACAGTTACTATGAGCCAACTCCAACTCATGATGGCCCATGTAGACGTGAACTTCCAACCATTAAGCTAACAGCTGAGCACATTAGCCCACTTGTACCACCCAGGACCTTGTTACTGGCTGTAGGTCCTCATTCCCTTTTCCTTCAAGGGTGACATTTTTGTTATTGTTATTATCTGATTGTTTTATCTTTTTTTTACAAACTCTTGGTCTTTCCCTCCCCAGTTGAGTTATGACTAAGGAAACCAATGAAGGAGATATGGAAATGACTGGAGGAGCCAAAAGGAAACCAATACATATGGTTCTTTGCAAAATGTCACCGTTTCATCAAACCAACAGTGTGCGCTTGAAAGAGTGCCTTATTCTGATAAATGAATCTCCTTCTTCTCCTAATTATTTTTATTATCATCACTATTATCATAAAATCCACATTTTTATAGCTAAAGAGCCAGTGCCTTGGCTTATTGACTGATAGCAATGTCAGGTCGACAGAAAGTAAGAACAATGGGGAGATTAATGAAGTGAATCTTCATTTTCGTTTCTGAAGGGAAAGATGGTAATTTGTTGGTTTTAATAAGCTCATGGATTGAGTCACTACAGGCCAAAGCTGGGTACCCACTGGGTAATAATGAATGATGTGAAACTCAAATATTTTTATGTGAACTCAAACACATTTTCATTTTTAATGGTCACTCTTACTAGCCAGATAAGGGAGAGACCGATCCACATTAAACAAACACGCGATTCGTTTTGACAACAGAAGCTTAAACAGGACGTTAATTAGCAGCCATAGAGATAGGAAGGCCCTAGATGGGAACAATTACACAGAAAAACCCACAGTATGGCTACAATGTGCCAGGGTCCCATCCCTCACCATATGGCTGCAGTCTGGCAAATGGCTCGTTGGCAATTCATTACCATACCGCTTGGAACTTAGGAGCAGATCGTTTATGATTAGCCAATTCATTATGCTATCCCTGGTACCTCAAGGGGACCCTGAGGGCTTCCTTCCCCTGTTGTGTTATTTTAAGGACATATGACAGGGGAGGCACAGCCCTCCCTTCCCCAGCTGCCTTAAAGTACTGTTTGCTGGAAAGTTTGCTGGAATCTAGATAGAATCTTTCAAAAAAAAAAAAAAAAAAAAAAAAAAAAAAAAAAAAAATCCCCGTAGTCATGAACTGGAGCCACAGCTGGGGCCACTGGAACATTCCATTAGATGAAAACAAAGATTTCCTCCTCCTTTTTCCTTTCCACCCTTCTGAGGACACATGAGCCAACCTTGAGAGTCGACTTTAGTTACAGCAAGGACGAGCTCAGAGACCCATAAGGACTAATAACGATTACTCCAGGATACAGGAATCTCTGGTTCCAGAAAGGGATCTATTACCAACTAACTTTGGCTTGACCATCTTGATCCTTGGTCCTCAGTTCCAGAACCTGCAAAATGGATACACTCTGCTTTGTATTACCTACTTGGCAGGGGTGTGGGGAGCATCATGAGAGAAGGGTAACTTACTCTGAATTTATAAACTTGATTAAGCCCAGCAGATCAGCGTACAGGCTATTGTTGTTGTTAAGTGTGTCGAGTTGCTTCTGACTCATAGTGGCCTGTATAGGGTTTCCAAGGAGCGGCTGGTGAGCTTGAACCACCAACTTGCAGTTCAAACCAACCTTGCAGTCCAGTGTATTAACCCACAGCACCACACCAGCACTCTGTATGAGCTATTAGAGAGATTTATTTTCAAATCCTCAGCACAGGTAGACCAGGAAGAAAGGGGCACAAGCTCACTCAGTGGGATTCACTGTCAATGTGATCTGCCCACATCTCTCTAATTTAGCCTTCTAACTAGAGTTGGCTGCCAAAACAGGGTGTATAGAACTTTGCATAAAGGTCAAAGGTAGCAATGAGGCCTGAAAAATGATGAATAGAAATGTGTTTCCCAGAGACTAAAGCCTCAAGGAGTAGCTGAAATACTTGAAGGAGGTTATAGTGAAGAATCATACCAAATAGAAGGAACAGAAAAGAGAAAGAGGACACGAACCAAGCACTGAGATAGTTTAGTGAGCAAGATTAGCTGAGCCTTTGGTTGGGCAGGGATGCAGCACTGCAGAAAGGAAGACCACTGTGAGTTTAGAGCACACGATGACATTTTGGTTAATATGTCCAATGTGGAAAGCCCCTTCGTAGGGCTTGTTCCCTGACGTCAATGCAGCCCATCTGGCCCCCACTCCCATAATATTGGCCTCAACTAAGAATCCCTGGGTCAAGACAAGGGTCCCATCAGCCTTCAAGTGTACACAATAGTCACAAACACTATCACACCCCCACATCATAAATCTAGCCTAAAAGAAACAGGCTTGCTATATTCAACAGTAATTACACATTTAATTAACTCTAAGTTTGTTTCCTTAGAATTCCAAGGGGCTCTTCAGAAGGCTTTCGAGGGCCCAGGTCTTTGGAAAGATGCGTCCAGGGAACATTAACATGATACCTTCTTCTTGTGATAAATTTCCCTTAGCAGGAGAGATATTAAAAAAGATTTTATTGAACATTCTTTAAAACAAAAACAGAACAACAGTCCTGAATCGTGTGGTTTGGAAGAAGCATTGCCCAGAAAATCCAGAGACCTGGGTCGGAGACCTGGTTTGCCCCTGATTAACAGTGTGACCTTGAGCACACCAGTCCTCTCGTCTACAAAATGACTGGGAGGTAAATGTCTTTATATTAATGGTGTTGTGTGTCTTCAAGCTTGCTCCAACTCATAGCGACACTGTGCAGGGTTTCAGAGAGCAGCTGGTGGGTTTGAACTGCTGACCTTGTAGTCAGCATTTCAGTGCTTATCCTACAGTGTCACACCAGGGCTCATACAATGATTAGTGGTGATGGTTATATGCTGTCCAGTCAGTTCCAACTCACAGGGACCCTGTATAGCATTTCCAAGACTGTACGTCTTTATGGGAACAGAAAGC
This sequence comes from Chrysochloris asiatica, assembly GCF_000296735.1. Taxonomy (NCBI): domain Eukaryota; kingdom Metazoa; phylum Chordata; class Mammalia; order Afrosoricida; family Chrysochloridae; genus Chrysochloris; species Chrysochloris asiatica. The sequence continues at coordinate 30,754,620 of NW_006408533.1, read as the reverse complement.
TTCATCATTCTTCCACAGAGTGGCTGGTAGATTCGAACTGCTGACCTTGCAGTTAGAAGCCCAACACATAACCCACTACACTACTAGGACTCATTGTTGTTGTTGTTATGTGCCGTGGAGTCGGTTCTGACTCATAGCGACCCTGTACAGAATTTCCGAGGCTGTAAATCTTTATGGGAGCCGAGAGCCTCATCTTTCTCCAGCAGAACAGCTGGTCGTTTCGAACTGCTGACCCTGAGGTTAGCGGCCCGATTCGTGATGTTTAATAAAATGTTTCCCAGAGCATGATCTTACAACTCCAAATGATTGTGGAGATCCAGAGTTGACTCTTTGCTTCTATGAATGTAAAAGAATTATTAAAGAAGCTGGATCCTCTGCAGCTTTACCCTATTAGCAGTCCATGAGTCTATGTTTTCCCTCATATTTATGATCTATGAGGGTAGATGCAATGATTGTTGTCAACAACACAAGCCCTAGCTATGAAATTGTTCTATTGACATGAGTTATGGTTTGCAGCCATCCTCCATTTCAGTCTATCCTAACCAAACATCTAGATGTGCTAGACTCTCTGTTAGGTAGGGATGGATTCACATTAATCTTGCTAGTCTGTCTGCATCTGTCCCCGTCGACCAGCACTCAGAACTTTTGCAGGGCCCAGAAGAGAATGGAAGAAGGGGCGGAGAATCAGGAAGACCCAATGGTTCTAGCTGCCATGTTCTTTGTTGAGGAGTTGGAAACCTGGGCACACCTACTAGAGGCTCTGCAAGCTCCTCCATCTGGGAGAAGGCTGGATTTCAAGTCAGCAAGTACTGTCTGGCAACCCAGCTTACCAGAAAGATATCAGCGCTCCTTGGGGTGGGTTCTCTGTTTTGAATATACGCCAAATGGCCAGAAGCAGCGATGATTTCTACAAAGAGTAATTTTTCGAGCACATTATATTCTTTCTCTCCATGCCCCCTTTTTAAAGGCAATAAGTAGCCAATTAGTATCAATTTATTTGCTGCTTCTTATAATTACATTATCTGTGATTAACTCACCAGAGTCTAATTTGACTCTAGAGTTATTTTTTAGAGATGCACCATCATTGGGCATGGTGGACTCTTGTGAGCACAGCCTCACTGTGGGCCTCACGAAGCTCAATTAATGCACATGGAGAAAGACAAAGAAGAGGATGAGAAATGGCAGCTGCCACAGTCTTGCTGAGCTGCACAGTCCCTCCACATTCATGATTTCATTTGATCCTCACACTAGCTCTTTGAAAAAGCTGGAATAGCTATTATTATTCCTAGTTTACAAACTGGGAAGCAGACCCAGCTTCAATCCTATAACATGGTACCCAACACCCTGCTTGTTTGTCTCTTAAAATACACTGAATCTCTAAAGATATTTACCAGTGATGTAATGACACCCACCATTTCTGTAGTGCTTTGCAGTTTTCAAGGGACACTGGTGGCACAGTGAGTTAAGCATTTGGGCTGCTAGCCTAAAGGTCTGTGGTTTGAACCCACCAATTGATCTGCAGAAGAAAGATCACAAAGTCTATTATCAAAAAGATTAACAGCTTTGAAAAGCTTATGGAGCAACGCTACTCTGTCCTAAAATCAACTCGGAGGTCTAATTTTGGGATGCAGTTTGCAAAATGTTTTTGAATTTCTGATCTCATTTAATCTTGAATACAGTACTATGAGACACAGGAGAAATTATAATACCTAATTTTACAGAGGAGGTAATTTTGGATTAGAGATATGGGTTCCCATGATAACATAATCCAGGTATGGCTCTATAGGATATGCACTGGACCACAAGGTTGGTATGAACCACAAGGCTGGTGGTTCAAATTCACCAGCTGATCCTCGGAAACTCTACAAAGGATCCTTATAAGTTGGAATCCACTGGATGATACTTAACAACAACAAACTGTGGAAACGGGATGAGACCCCTGGACTTCTGACTGCTGTATTCTTTTTTTCTATAATTCTGCCCCTTGGAGACCAAGGATTTGCTGAAAACATAAGGTTTAAAGGCGACATGGAACCTGACATCATAATTGCATGTTGTAAAAAAGATTATTCTCTGGGACAGAGATTTTTAATTTAGGTACTTCTTGAGTCTGCCTGAGGTAATTTTTACATATTTGTATACATACACAAAAATTTCATTACCTTTAAAGTACATTTTTCCATAAACTTTTTAAAGCCCCTTTTGTGTGGGTATGTATGTAGCCTCAGTGGTTCAGTGGGTTACGCATTGAACTGTTAATGAAAGGTCAGCAGTTCGAACTCAACAGTTGCTCCTCAGAAGAAAGATGAAACAGCTGCATTTGGAAAGATTTACAGCTCTGGAACCCTATTCTATGCTATCTTATAGGGTCACAGCTGACTGCAGATGTGGGTTTTTTTTTTTTTTTTTGAGATGTACATGTGTACTGTATCCATTGCTCCTATATAAATTAAAAGACTGAAGCTGAAGAAAATTAAAACAAGCCCACGAGAGCCCAAATATGACCTTGTGTATGTGGTTTTTGTTGTTGTTAGGTGCCATTGAGTTGGTACTGACCCATAGTGACCTTATGCACAGAAGAAAGAAACACTGGCCGATTGTAGGCCAACCTCACTACTGTTGCCTCGCTTGAATCCACTGATGCTGCCACTTGGCCAATGCATCTCATTGGGGGTCTTCCTCTTTTTCTCTGACCCTCCACCTTACCAAACATGATATCCTTCTCCAGCGACTGGTTCCTCCTAACAATATGTGCAAAGTATGAGAGACGAAGTTTGGCCATCTTGGCCTCTAAGGAGCATGCTGGCTGCACTTCTTCCAAAATGGATCTATTGGTTCTTTTGGAAGCCCATGGCACTTGCAATATTCTCCTCCAACACCATAACTCAAAAGCATCAATTCTTCTACGGTCTTCCTTATTCACTGTCCAGCTTTTGCAAGCATATGAGGTTATTGAAAATATCATGGCTTGAGTCAGGTGCGCCTTAGGCCTCAAGCTGACATCTTTGCTCTTCAACACTTTAAAAAGATCTTGTGCAGCAGGTTTGCCTAATTCAATACATCGTTTGATTTCTTGACTGCTGCTTCCTTGAGCATTGATAGTTGATCCAAGAAGAATGAAGTCCTTGATGACTTCAATCTTTTCTCCGTTGATAAGAATGTTGTTTATTGGTCCAGTGGTGAGGATTTTTATTTTCTTGACATTGAGATGTAATCCATACCGAAAGCTGTGCTCTTCATGATCTTCATCAGTAAATGTTTTAAGTCCTCTTCAGTTTCAGCAAGTAAGGTTGTATCATCTGCATATCACAGGTTGTTAATGAGTCTTCCTCCAATCCTGATGCCACGTTTTTCTTCATAGAACCCAGCTTCTTAGATTATTTGCTCAGCATACAGGTTGAATAAGTATGGTGAAAGACTACAACCTTGTCGCACACCTTTCTTAATTTGAAACCATTCAGTGTTCCCATGTTCTGTTCAAACAACTGCCTCTTGGTCCAGGTACAGATTCCTCATGAGCACAATTAAATGTTCTGGAATACTCATACTTTGCAATGTTGTCCATAGCTTGTCATGATTCACACAATCAAAAGCCTTTGCATAGTCAATAAAGCACAGGTAAACATCTTTCTGATATTCTCTGCTTTCAGCCAAGATCCATTGGACATCAGCAATGTTATCCCTCGTTGCGTGGCCTCTTCTGAATCAGGCTTGAACATCTGGAAGTTCTCTGTCAATGTATGATTGTAGCCATTTCTGTATTACCTTTAGCAAAACTTTACTCGCATGGGATATCAAAGAGATTATCCGATGATTTCTGCATTCCATTGGGTCACCTTGCTTTGGAATGGGCACAAATATGGATCTCTTCCAATCAGTCGGCCAGATAGTTGTTTTCCAAATTTCTTGGCAGAGATGAGTGAGTGCCTCCTGTGCTGCCTCACCTTCTTGAAAGATTTCAAATTTTATTCCATCAATTCCTGGTGGCTTGTTCTTTGCCAATTCCTTAAACATACCTTGGACTTTCTCCTTCAGTATCATTGCTCTTGATCATATGCCACCTCTTGAAATGGTTGAACATTAATCATTTCCTTTTGGTACAGTGACTCTGTGTATTCCTTCCATCTTCTCTTGATGTTTCTGCATCATTCAATAATTTGCCCAGAGAATCTTTCAATAACAAAAGTCAAGGCTTGAAGTTTTTCTTCAGTTCCCCCAGCTTGAGAAATGCTGAGCATGTTCTTGTGTATATCCCACCTGAATTTAGAGACCATCTCCAGAACAGATTTAATACATTAGACACTAATGACCAAAGACCAGGAGAGTTGTGGGATGACACCAAGAACACCGGATACGAAGAAAGCAAAATGCCATTAAAAAGACAGGAAAGAAACGAAAGACCAAAATAGATGCTAGAAGAGACTCTGAAACTTGCTCTCGAACATAGTGAACCCAAGCAACTGTATGAAATGATGAAATAAAAGAACTGAACAGGAAAACTTAAAGGGCAGCTCAAGGAAACAAAGTAAAGAATTACAATGAATGTACAAAGACCTGGCGTTAGTAAACCAAAAGGGAAGAACATGCACAGCATTTCTCAAGCTAAAAGAACTGAAGAAAAATTCAAGCCTCGACTTGTAATATTGAAGGATTATACGGGCAAAGTATTAAATAATGCAGAAAGCATCAAAAGAAGATGGAAAGAATACAGAGTCACTATATCAAAAAGAATTGGTCGATGTTCAATTTCAAGAGGTAGGATTAGTATATACTATATACTAATTCTATATCAAGAACTGATGGTACTCAGGAAGGAATTTCAAGTTGTATTGAAGGCATTGTTGGAAAACAAGGCTCTAGGAGTTGATGGAATGCGAATTGTTTAAACAAACTGATGCTGCACTGGAGTCACACACTCATCTATGCCAAGAAATTTGGAAGACAGCTACCTGGACAACTGATTGGAAGAGATCTATATTTGTCCCTATTCCATAGAAAGGTGATCCAATAGAATGCAGAAATCATTGAACAATACATTAATATCACATGCAATTACATTTTACTAAAGATAATTCAAAATCAATTGCAGCAGTACATCAATAGGGAGTTGCCAGATATTCAAATCATATTCAGAAGAGTGCCTTGAATAAAAGGATATCATTGCTGACATCAGATACATCTTCACGGAAAGCAGAGAATACCAAACAGATTTGCTTTATTGACTATGCAAAGGCATTCAACTGTGTGGATGTGGATTACAACAAACTGTGAAAAACACTGTGAAGAAAGAGTATCCCCAAACACTTCATTGTGCTTGAGAGGAGCCTGTACACAGACCAAGAAGCAGTTGTTCAAACCACACAAGGGGATACTGAATGGTTTCAAATCGGGAAATCTCATACTTATTCAGTTTATAATCTGAGAAGATGGAGTATATGAAGAAGAACATGGCATCAGGATTGGAGGAAGACTCATTAACAACCTGTAATATGCAGATGATGCACTCTTGCTTGCTGGAAGTGAAGAGGACTTGGAATACTTACAGATGAAGATTGGAGACCACAGCCTTCAGCATAGAGTGAACCTCAATGTAAAAGAAAACAAAAATACTCACAACTGGACAAATAAATAACATCATGATAAAGGTAGAGGATATTGAAGGTGTCAAAGATGTAATTTTGCTTGGATCCACAGTTAATGCTCAGGGAAGCAGCAACCAAGAATTCAAATGACGTATTACATTAGGCAAATTTAAAGTGTTGAAGAAGAAAGATGTCATTTAGGGGACTAACGGGTACCTGATCCAAGCCATGATGTTTTCACTTGCCTAACATTCATGCTCACCAGCCGCTCCTTGGTGCGGCTATACAGGGACGCTATGGGTTGGAATTGACTTGACAACACTTAACAACAACAACATTCATGTAAAAGCTGGACATTGAATAAGGAAGACCAAAATAGAGTTGATACCTTTGATTATGATGTTGGCAAAAAATATTCAATGTGCCATGGACTGTCAGAAGAACGAATAAATCTGTCTTGGAAAAAGTATACCCAGAATGCTCCAAAGAAATGGGAATGGTGAGACTTCATCTCATACTTCAGACATAGTGTCAAGAATGACTAGTCTCTGGAGAAAGACATGATGCTTAGTAAAATGGAGGGTCAGTGAAAAAGAGGAAGACCCTCAATGAAATGGAAGGACAATACAGTGACAACAATAATGGGCTCAAAGATAACAACAATTGTGAGGTGGGTGCAGTACTTGGTGTTTGCCCTGTTGTGCATAGGATTGCTGTGAGTTGGAACTGACTCAACAGTACCTAACGAATATATATACTTGTTGTTTTGAGCCGTTAAGTTGGTTCCAATTCATAGTGAACCTGCTTAGGGTTTCTGAGTGTAGCTGATGAGTTTGACCTGCTGACCTTGTGGTTAACAGTCCAGTGCTTATTTTATATCACCACACCAGAGCGTATAAATGCTGTTGTCTACACATATGCATACATACACAGATAATATGCCTCTATATATGCACGTGGCACCTTGTGTGGTGCTATAGGATAAACACTGGACCAAAAGGTCAATTTGAACTGCAAAGGTTGGGGGTTCAAACTCACCAGTGGATCCTCAGAAACCCTATACACGGTAGATATGAGTTGGAACTGATTCTACAGCATTTAACAACAACATATTTGCATATACATACACACCAGGGGGCTTCAAATGTTACTGGAAAAATTCCATTATGTTTTAATTCTATGTTTCCTCCAACTGTTGGAAGAGTGGTTGTGCTCACCGGTTAACTGCAAGGTTGGCATTTTGAACCCACCTGCAGCACCCCAGGAGAAAGACCTAGTAATCTTCTGTAAAATGACAGCCTAGGAAACCCTATGGGGCAGTTCTACTTTGTCACATGAAACACAAAACAAAACCCAAACCACTTAACTCAATTCCAACTCATAGCGACCTTATAGAGGGTTTCAGAGACTGCAAATCTTTAGGGGACAACTTCATTTTTCTTCCTAGAAGCAGCTGGTGGATCTGAACCACAAACCTTGCAGCCCAACTCCTAACCCACAGTGCCAACAGGGTTTTTTTTGTTTACACAGTGACACTGTAAGTATAGATTCCTGGTGGGGCTTTATAGGATAAGCACCTGACTGCAAGGTTGATTTGACCTGAGAGGTTGGTGGTTCAAACTCACCAGCTGTTCCTCAGAAACCCTATACAGGGTCTCTATGAGTTGGAATCGACTTAACAGCACTTAACAAGAACAAGAACATAGCACCTAAAATTAGTGTTGTTGTTAAGTGCTGTCAAGTCGGTTCTGACTCATAGTGACTCTGTATAGGGTTTCTGAGGAGCAGCTGGTGGGTTTGAACTCCTGACCTTGTGGTTCAAAGTTCAGTGCTGATCCTACAGTACCACAAAACAATACTATATATATTATTGTTGGACTCCTGCTGTCACGTCGATTACAGTCCATAGCAACCTTGTGTAGGGTTTCTGAGAAGCGGCTGGTGAGCTTGAACTGCCTACCTTGCGGTTCAAATGACTTTGCAGTCCAGCGAATTAACCCACAGCGCCACACCAGGACTCATACACATGCACACACGTTGCTAAGGGAAGCCCTGGTGGGTTAAGCATTGGACTGCTAACAGCATGGTTGGTGGTTTAAACCCACTATTCACTCTGTGGGGAAAACATGAGCCTATCGGCTCCCATAAAGATTTATAGTATAATGTAGGTCATTATGAGTTCGAATTGACTCGATGGGAGTGAGTTTGGTTTTTGGTATATGTTGTTGTATGTGTATACATATATATATACATGTATATACACATGTACATACTCATTTATGTGTGTATGTCTAGATAGACAGATAGCTGGTATGAAGTTTGCCTCAGTTCTTACAGGGATCCGTGACCCCTAATTACCAGGAATCTCAATGATTCTAGTCTGTCCCCACCAGTGGGGGACTAAGGTGGGGGTGGTAGTGGTAGGAGTTGATATTGGGAAAAAGATAAGACATCAGAGTAGACAGGGGGACAGGACAGGACCATGAAGGCCAGCTGAAGTGAACATGTTAGGTCCAGGCAATGGTTGAATAGTGACAAATAGCTGCTGAGGCCAAGGGTGTGGACCAACTGGGTATCTGGTAATTGGCAAAGTTTTTGCGGGTGGTAGGAACAGAATGCTGACTGCAGGAGCTAAAGGAAGGTGCGGCGGAGGAGAAGAGCAGACAGTTGAGTGTGGAAATACTTCTTTAAAAGTCTGGCAATTAAGGAAAGTAGAGAGATGAGTATTAGCTTGGGGGGCAGGCAGGACCAAGAAAACTTCTTTTTTATTTCCCCTTAAAAATGGGAAATGATGTGTTTGTTGAAAAAGCAGCTAATTGAAAGGGAGAGACCAGGTGAGAGAGAAGGCACCTAATTAGGAGATGGAGGGGCTGGTTCCTGAGCTGAGATGGAGGGTTGACTTGAGAATCAATTTGAGACTCTCCTGAAACAGGAATGCTGGTGGAAGGGGGAGGTGAAGAGACAGAGAAAGTGTGAGCTTGTGAGCTTCTATCAGGTTCACTGCCAATTTTATCTACCGCACTACTTATGGCATTTACAGCAAGCAGCAAGCTATGTCGCCCAGTTGGGCTGCTTCCTGTCACCCCTGGGTACCAGCCCCTGGGCTCTGAGCATTTGGCACCTTCTTGGTGCCCTTCCCAATCTATTCTGAGTCTCCCCAGTTCCCAACTTCAAGCACTAACCATCCAGGGGGCTCCCCAGCTATTCTCTGTGCCCTCTTTCCAGCCCCCAACTTCACAGAATTTTCTAGAAGATCATTTCAGTAGTAAAATATAGATACACTTGAGTAATTGTTTTCTTTGTTGATTTATTTGATTGCTAAACCTTTTAGAAAACTTGTGTGTCCCAGTATATAGACATACCATTCATAGTTAGAAAATATAACTTATTTGGACATTTCTGTGGAAAGCTTTTTTTTCCTGGACTTTGCTCAAGAACAAACTTCCATATTGTTTCTGAGATGTCATCAGTGCCTCCTTATTATGTTACTTGACGGGTCTTTTTCAGAGACATGACCCCCTAAGTCTATGATGGAGTAGACTTTTTAATTGGGCACATTATTCACTGCCTATAATAAAGAAAGAGTGCTGGTATGGTGCTGTGGGTTAATGTGTCAGACAAAGTCATTTGAACTGCAAGGTTCAAGCTCACCAGCCTATACAGGGTGGCTATGGGTCGGAAATGACTCGATGACACTTAACAACAACAATAATAAAGAAAGCAGTTCACAGCCTACTTTGGGCTAGGGATAGCAAATGAACTGTTCACTGAAACTCAGGAATTTCAGGAAAGATTTTTCAGAGGGGTACAGACAGCGCACAGGAGTCACTTTGCTCTCCAAATTCCCACTTACTCCTGCTTCCTGCCTGAATGGCTTGGAGTTGCAGTGGCCATCTCAGAGCAGGAAGTAACCATGGCGATGAAGCTCATGGGATGAGGGGTGACAGAGCAGTAAACTAGAAAGAGCCTGTGTGCTGGGGACATCATTCAGTCACCATATTAGTCTTGGATTGCCTACCTCTGGGTTCCCTTTGAGCTGGGTGAAATCTATCCCTATCATATTTAAATGATTGTTATTTCTGGGCCCTCTTCCTAGCCATGGAATGCTGTTTCTGATATTCTGGTGGAGCTGGGCTGACCCTGCTCTCTATACGCCTTTCATGACCTTACCACTCCTGTGTGTGAAATTGTCTTAGTGTATGTGCATGAGCAGAGAGCCAAAGCCAAAATAATTTCCAAAGCCATCAACTATGCTTGCCTGGAGATTCCTGCTCCTCACTGTCTTCTCATTTCTACTGGGGAAGAGGGAGGCTGCTCGTAATAAACTTTTAATTCCCCTTTCTTGTCTGAATTGTTGACTATATCAAACATTCAATATCCACAGTCCAGAATGTTATAATACTAACATGTTGCTGAATTTGTTCTATTTATTTTTAATTAAATAAAGCATTAAAGATGCTTTATTTAATTAAAAATAAATGTAGTGAATCTTCTTTGTACTCTCCTTGAGCTTATTCTCGTCCTTCTGTCAAGAAGTCCGTATCCTAAACTTGTAAGGCTCCTCCTCTGTATTTTTATAATTTTGGTACATATATTTGAATCCATAGCAAGGAATAAGATTGTTCACTGTATTTTAAACACGAGCATAAGTGGTATACTAACATGGTTTGATTTTTTACCTTGGGCTTTCCAGATTCATCCTGTAGACACACAGCTAGCCCACAGTTGCTTATTGCTGTGACTGCTTTAACATTGCCTTATTGATGAGCACATAGATTGTTTCCAAAATTTTAATATTGCAAGTAATGCAAGACTAGCATCATTTTACATGTCATATTTCATTTGTAGGTGAAAAAAAAAAAAAAGATGTAGAACCAGTTGACAGAGAGCATGCATACTTTAATTTTGATTAGACACTTCCAAATTGTTCTCTAAAGGGGTTAAAACATTTTGCACACATTCTGACTATGCTCATTTCCCAAGAAAATTCGGCATTGTGGAACTTTATACTTTTTTACAATTGTATCCATGTGAAGTGCTATCTCTTTGCTGTTATTGGCATTTCCCTGATTATTAATGAGGTAAGGCATTGTTTCATAGACTTGTAGGTCATTTTGATTTCCATTTCTGTGAACTGCCTCTTTTTATATGTTGCCTGGTGTTCACTGGGCTACTTTGTGTTTTAGTTATTGTAGTCTTTTTTTTTTTTTTTTTTTTTTTTTTAACACATGTTTTAGGTAGTAACACTTTGCTGGTTGAATACATTGTAAAACCTTCTCCAGATCTCTTACTTGATTTTTAGCTTTCAGTACCTTCTTTAGTCACATGCTGCTGCTGTTCCAGTCCGGAGTCGGTTCCAATCCATAGAAACCCTGTGATAGGACACTGCCCGGTCCTGAGACAGCCTCACAATCATTGCTGGGCTTGAGCTCTTAGCTACAACCATTGTATCCATCCATCTTGTTGACTGTCTGCCTTGTTCCCACTATTCTTCTACTTCACTAAGCAGGATGTCCTTCTCTGGGGACTGGTCCCTCTTGATAACCTGTCCAAAGTATGTGGGATGGTCTCTTGCAATCCTTGCTTCTGAGGAGTAGTCTGGCTGTACTTCTTCCAAGACAGATTTGTTCATACTCCTGGCATTCCATTACTCTTCACCGATACCGTTACTCAGATGCATGAGTTCTTCTTCAGTTTTCCTTATTCATTAGCTTGCTATCACATACATTTGAGGTGATTGAGAATATCATGGTTTGGATCATGCACACCATTATCTTCCAAGTGCCATCTTTGCCTTTTATCACTTTAGAGTTATATAGAATTTTTTAAAATTCATGTAATCAAATTTATGCATCTTTTCATTTTGTGCTTTTTTTTTCCAATTTAAAGAAAATATTATAAAAATAAAATAAAATAATGTTTCCCTGAATTTTTCTACTAGTTAAAAAACGTTAGCATTGAGTATTTAACCTATCTGCAAATTATTTGAATTATTTTGTGTATGGTATGCTAGAGATTCAATTTTAATTTTCCTATATGGAGAGCCAATTGTTATGACATTGGTATCCAACAGTCCATTCTTTATCTACTTATTTGTAATCACCTCTGTCATGCACAGAGATTTCAGAAATGCATGTCACTTTCTGGACTGATTACTTTATTCCATTGTCTACACTACAATGACACTGTTTTATCATATGTTTTGATATCTGTGATGTAATTTCTCTTCTTTATATTCTTTCTCAAAATCATTACAACTATTTTTGTCCCTTTTCAATGTTCATATGAATTTTAATTACATGTTTCCTTCCTGCTTGTTTAAGCAGAAATCTACTCCCAACCCCTATTCTGATTCTGAAAGATGCTGTCCATAAAGACCCAGGTTCCAGTCCTGTCACCTACACCAAATGGCCCTATGGTCCTGTCTGGATTTCTAACCTTTCTGAATTTCAGTTTCCTCACAGGGTTCCTTAACTGATCAAATGAAAGAGGGTAAGGATGCTGTGAAGAGTTTAAAACACTGTCAGATAAACACAAGCTAAAGCAATAGTCTCAGGACTGGCCTGAGACAAAATGTGAAAGTTGAAATAAATTTTCCTCAGCTTTCTTCTTTCACTATCCTTTCAGATTCTCCTTTCTCCCAATATTCAGTGTTCTGAGGTTCAAAGGTCTTTGATCAGAGATAGACTTATAAGAATGTGCTAGAGGCACTTTTGATTCATAAAGGGTTGGGTCCAATTTTGGGCTCTAGTTGTGGGACTTAAGTCACTCAAGTGTTCAAGTGCCAATCTCTTCAGCTTTACAAGGGACATGATCATTGTCTCTCCCAAGTAGTATTGTGAAACTCAAAAGAAATAATCTAGGTGAAAGTATTTGGTAAAATGTGATGATCATAAGGCATTGTTATTATAGTTCTTGCTGACATTCACATGTGAAAAACGAGTTATAAGAAGGCAGTGATGGTTAACTGTGTTAAAATACTTTACGCTTGTCACTTGAATTAAGATATTTAGGAGAATCAAACCCATTTTATCTACAAGTATGGACTTCTGGTATGGCGCTGCGGGTTAATGTAGTAAACTGCAATGTCAGTTTGGGCCATTAAGGCCAGCAGTTCCAACTCACCAGCTGCTCCTTGGAAACCCTGTACAAGGTCGCTATGAGTCAGATCCCCACTCAATGACATTTAGCAACAAGCAACAACAATGGTTGACCCTATGCAATGTCTACACATGATTCTAGAAGACCCATCTGGGGTTGCCATTAGTCAAAATTGTTCTGATGACAACTGGTGCAGGTTTCAGGTTTTGCCACCTGAATGTGTATAAGAGTGGATGTGAGAGAGATGTCTGTATAAATAGGCAGAGCTCTCCTTAGGCAAGGAGTCCCAGTGTGGCACACTGTAGGATAAGCACTGGACCACAGGTCAGTGGTTCAAATTCACTAGCTGCTCCTTGGAAACTCTAAAGAAGGTTGCTATGAGTCAGAATTGACTTGACTGCACTTAACAATAACAACACAACATCCTTAGGCAACTGCTGAGCTTAGCGCTGACCTGAGGAAGAAAGAAACTCCAGGGCTCATAGGCGGGAAGAAATCAGTCTTGGCCCTACTCGCCAAGCACACATATCATTAAATTAAAATGAACATTGAGGTCAGTCCTGATGCTATGTGAAAAGACCTCCCCAAAAGTCAACATATGGCAATGGCCCATACCTCTCTTACTCTTGCTACTAGGCAACTTGAACAGCTTACTTCTGTGCCAGCAGCAGTCTTAGGCTTGCGCCAAATGCCATGCCAGACCTCGGCTACTTAAGACAGAGCCATTGCCATGCTGCAATGAGTCTCAATGACTGGTAAGACTGAGGAATTCGCACTGACC
>NW_006408533.1:30711064-30740746 GCF_000296735.1 Chrysochloris asiatica | reverse complement strand
AAAAAAAAAAAAAAATGCCATGCCAGATCCAGATGACACGAGGTTGTAGCCTGCCCACTTAGTCTAACACAGAATGCCCCTTTTGCTGGTTACCTTCTCCCCAGGTCTATTGAAACATGGTTACTTACCTTTTCTCTACAGTCTTCATCATGGTTGATCCTTAATTTGATTCATTTGACCATCAATCCCTGCTGTAAGTTTCTAGAATCCTCTGGATCAGCATCAGCCATCATTATACTTGCCTTCATCTCAGTCTCTGCCAATGGTTACTGCCCTGTTGTGATTTGGGTAAATTTCTGGATTTCTGACCTGGGTTTGGATCTTAGTCTCTAGATCTCATGATCTGTGCAATCTTTCCTCTTGGGTTCCTCTCATTTCTGACTGATTCTCATTCTCCAATTCCCATGTGATCCCTGCCTGCCATTGTTTTCATGTTCATGCAATCTCCTCCCAAGCTCTAGCTTGCCTACCCATACACTATGGATGACGCATATGACCCCTTTCCTTTGATTTCTAGGTTCTGAGTCTAGGTCTACCAATCAGGTTTCATTGGAAACAGTCTGAAACTGACATTTTGTCTTGCATGTAGACATAAAGCTTAGGAACAGGAGTTCTAATAGATGCTGGGATTTTCTGCTTAAATCTTCCTTCAGGAATGAAAGATGCATTCTTATAGCCACTGAGAACAGTTCTCCCAGAAGAAAGCTGACTTGCTCAAGGCCATACCCTTCCCTGGGGCAATTCACGTTGGTTGTCCCAGAAATCAAAGGGAAAGAGTTTAATGACTCAGCCTCTCATAATATCTTTGAAGGACCATCCCATGCAAGGACTGTTGATGAGGTTGCTGAAGTCTTGTGACTGCCTCAAAGCTGAGCTCCGACTCCTGTTCATCTGAACTTCCTTCCTTTCCCTGTAGAGTTGATCCTGAGAGTACTCTTGTTTTGGACATGTAAGCCCATCTTAGAATTGGATTCCTGGGGTCCTCAACCTGCAATAGGCATCAACAGCTATTTTCTTGCTTAACCAGTGAACATATCTTCTGTTGACTCACCCCCTGTAAATCCATCCTCCCTGCAGTAGGCAGAATAATGAACTGTCTCCCCACAAAGATCTTTATGCCCAACCCCTGGAATTTGTGAATGGGTGAATTATATGGCAAAAGGAACTTTGCAGAAGTGATTAAGGTCATGCACCTTGAGATAAAGGGATTATCCTGGATTCTCTAAGTGGAACCAATCTAATCATATTCATCCTTAAAATCATGGAAATTTTCCTGACTGTGGTCAGAAAGAGAGATATGATGAGAAAGGAAGGGTCAAACAGGCATGGTATGCTGGCTCTGAAGATGGAGGAAGGGGCCACAATCCAAGGAATGTGGGAATTCTGTAAAAGATGGACAAGGAAAGAAACTGGATTCTGCCAGGAGCTTTCTAGAAAGGAATGCACCCCAGTTGACATTAGTTCAATGTCTTACCTCTGATCTATAGAACTCTAGGATAAAGTGAATGGTTTTAAGCCACACATTTGTAGTAATATGCTATAGCAGCTAAAGGAAATTTAATACAGTCCCCTAAGGAGTTATCTTAATACTTACTCTTTTGAATGACCTCTTGGGCATCGTACCTCATCTGTCTGGGTCTCAATTCTCTCATCTTTAAAAGTGACCATTTGATGCCAGATTCTTTCAAAACTTCTTACAACTGGACATGTTATGGTAAGCTGGATTCCGTACTTTGCAACATTTATTTTTCTCCTTTTAATGAGGCAGGTATTTGTTGTCTCTTTGGTGATTTGTTGAGGCAGGCCCATCTGAGATGAACAAAACTGCTTTGTACCAGGATCAGGAGTGAACTCTATCTGACTTTTCCAGTCTGATTTTATGCCAGTTTCTAAATGTCCTACTCTCATAACTCTTCATGGTATTGGAAAAATACATCTCAGTTTCCAGGTGGTGATGAGTTTACAAACCAAAGACTAATAACTAAAGGAATTTTCAAACTTTTTATTTACTAATGGATCTGCAGGTCTAATTCTTTTTTCCCCTCAGCCCTGCTGAAAGTAATTTGCTAAAAGTTGCAGGTACCCAGCTAAGAGGTGAGAGCAAAGGTAACAGTGTTCTGGCTGTTGGTGGCACTTAACTCAGTCTTTAGGAAACCCATAAGTTTTAGAATTTTTTAAACTGTTAGCTTGAATTTTGTTTTAAGTTTATGCATACTGCGTGGCACTGTGGGCTAATGCTCCAGACTACAAAGCCATTTGAACTACAAAGTTGGCAGTTCAAGCTCACCAGCTGCTCCCTGGAAACCCTATACAGGGTCACTATGGGTAAGAAATGCTTAACAGCATTTAAAAACAACAACAAGTATGCTAAAACACCAAAGTAATTAAATACACTTGTATAAATCCACTCTATGTAGCTGTTGCAAAAGAAAAACAGGACACTAAGGTAGAAATAATAAAGCCTCATTTGGCTTCTTCACTCTCCCAGTGGGCAACCAACACAGTTTTGCCACTTCATTAACTGATCTGTGTTAAGAAAAACTGAGCTGACCAGAAAATAATAATAAATAAGCAGCAACAGCACAGTGGTCATGATGATTTGCTTCTGCATTTTTCTAACATGTTATGCTTTTCATCAACACTCATGGAAGCAGCAGTCAAGAAATCAAAGGATGTATTACATTAGGCAAATCTGCTGCACAAGGCCTCTTTAAAATATTGAAGAACAAAGATTTCACTATGAGGACTAAGGTGCACCTGACCCAAGCCATGGTATTTTCAACAACCTCATATGCATATGAAAGTTGGACAGTGAATAAGGAAGAAGACCGTAGAAGATTTGATGCATTTGAGTTATGGTGTTGGAGGAGAATATTAAAATACCAAAAGAACAAACAGATCTGTATTGCAAGAAGTACACCCTTGGAAGCCAGGATGGCCAAACTTCATCTCTCATACGTTGGACATATTATCAGGAGGGACCAGTCCCTGGAGAAGGATATCATATTTGGTAAAGTGGAGGATCAGAGAAAAAGAGGAAGACCCCCAACAGGATGGATCGGCACAGTGGCTGCAGTGATGGGCTCAGGCGTAGCAATGATTGTGAGGTTGGCCTAGGACTAGGAAGTGTTTCGTTCTGTTGTGCATGGGGTCACTGTGAGTCGGTTCCAACTTGATGCACCTAACAACAACAACATACTTTTCTTTAATTGTTTAAGCCCTAAGTTCTGAGCATTTGCATGGGAAAATTGAGGCGGTGGAAAGGATGTGTACTGGATTTGACAGATGGGGACAGATGCCAGAGCCCACAGAACTTAAAACACCTTCTGTATCAAACAGAAGACAGCAGCAGGTCAAAGCCTATATCTAACTACATCTCATGTCACATGGCTGTTGGAGGTACCCAATGGAGGGTCAAACACTGTCTCCAGAGAGTTTACACTGCTAACCCAGGACTACAGAAATATAGTTCTTTTTTTTTTTTTTTTTCAATAGAAACAGTAGAGTCATTAAATAATTAGTCATTAAAGTTAGCTGGGAAGTGATCAAAGAAATGAGTGGTGGACAAAGACATCCATAAGCAGTGTACAAGTGAATTTCAGCCTATCACTCAGTTCAAATGAGAAGCTGGCCAATGCAATCTCCAAATAAGTCAGCATGGAGAATGGTCCCCTTTCCTTCTTCCTGGGACCCTACTTAGGCTCCATGGGGAAATTTCTGCATTATGGCCTCTGCATAATGACATTATCAACACCAGTGTTACAGCCTTCCCCACCTCTACCCAGGTACAACCTTGAAGGAGATAAGACAACCAATCTTGGAGGAGATAAGACAAGTTGAGGCCAGTGGGGTGTAGATGCATACATAGGTACAATTCTCACAAACATCCATCCTTAACTCAGGTGAATCATCAGGGGGTGAGACTAGATCTCTGCAAAGATTCCATTTATTCCAACAAGATTCCATTTTACAGTGTGGTGCTGCAGGATAATGCGCTGGACTTCAAGATCAGTTTGAACCTTAGGTAGGCTGTTCAAACCCACTAGCTGCTCCTCAGAAATTCTATACAGGGTCGCTATGGGTCAGAACTGACTCAACAGAACTTAACAACAACAACCATATAAAATTATAGTTTACGATCTGGGTTTTAGAGTCAAGTTACTATTCTGACCAAGTATACTATAACCTTGGGGTCCTGGTGTGGCACTGTAGAATAAGCATTGGACAGCAAGGTCAGTTTGCACTGCAAGATCAGCAGTTAAAATCCATCAATGATGCCTCAGAAACCCTAAACAGGGTCACTACGAGTCAGAATCAATTTGATGGCACCAAACAACAACAACATAACATCTTAGTTATTATTACTTATCTTCCATGAGGATCATTTCTCTCATCTACAAAATGGGTATGATAATAGTGAGATCCTTTCAATATTATAGGCTGTCATGTGTTTCAAATACCCAAATACTAAAGCACTATGTTGTTGTTGTTAAGTGCCATTGAGTAAGTTCCAACTCATATCCTGCATAGGGTTTCTGAGGAGTGAGTGGCTGGTGAGTTTGAACCTCCAACCTTGCAGTTCAAAGTGATCTTGCAGTCCAGTCCATTAACCTGCAGCATCACACCAGGACTCCAAAGCACTATGGGGAAGAGATATTACGCTTTCATTATTGCTGATATTGTCAATTATTGTAATAGTAACTTCAGAGTAGAAGACTCAGCAATTAGAGTCGTGCTGATAGGGCACATTGGGGATTATTCACTGTATGTGGATACTTGCTGGAGAAGCAACCCATGTATTCAGACAATGTGTGCAGTGCCCTTTCTTGCACCACATTCTGGGATTTTTCAATAATTGTAAGAGGTAGATCCTATTTTCTTCATTTTGGAATGAAATAAACCAAGTGTAGAAAGAGTCAATATATCAAGCCAATATTTGAGAATGCAGTGGCTTCTTCTGACTTCCAGCACTGACAGGCACACCTAGCACTTTCAGTGGAAAATAACCTGGAACCTTTACAGCCTTGTTAGTGGCTTTCTGCCTTAACCACAAGAAGGAGATATGGTTGGTATTAGAAGTTCCTTCATACAGGGCAGAAAGATTCATTATATAGAAAGAGTAATTTAGAACACACCTGAACTCTATTCTGTGATGGATATACGGATGCCCACTAAGAAGTTCCACAGCAAGAACTTTCTAACACTAAAATTTTTCCTGACAGAGCTCATAATATGTGTTGCCCTTCCACACAAAAGTGTTGTTGGGAAGCAACTGTCCAGCCAAGGTAAACTTAACTCTTGTATCATCAAGATGAGGCCATGTGACTAGTTCTCGCCAATGGGTTGTGAGTGGAAGTGTTGTGTGTCAATTGCTGGCCAAGGTGGGTAGGAAATAGATGTACTATTTTCACATTTTCCTCCCGCATCAACCAGCTAGATGCAGAGGATACAGCACAGAGCCCAAAGGCACTGGAAGATGGTAAAACCACAAAATAGGAGGCATCTGGGTTCCTGAATCACCACTTGGACACCCATTCAGATTTTATATGAAGGGAAAATGATCTTACAAGGTGCTAAGTCACTGAGCTTTGGATGTTATATATTACAACAGCTATTATATTCTATATCCCAATCAGAAGAGATCCACCTGCATTTGAGATCTGGTCTTAATCCCCTGCTGTCATGAAAGCCATTGCCTTCCCTCCCCACTTGTACCAGCTCCCACATCCTGAGCCGCTTTCTTCAACATCTATATAGGTGAAGAGCAGCTGGTCTGCTTGTCAAACAACCAATAAATCTATGTTTGGCAAAACAGTAGTTTTCATCAGCCAGTGACCTTAAGATAACATTTACATTGCTAGAGAAGTCTTTCCAACCCAGAACCAGAGGCATCCCGACTCAGACCCTCCTGGGGTGTGAGGCGGGAAAACTAATGAAGTGTGGAGACTATTAATGTCTTTATCTTCTCTCTTGCCCACCCCCTCTCTTTTATAAACTTGCAAATATGTTCAGCAGTGTCAGATCTGTTCATTTATTTTTGACATATAAATAGAACCCATCCATTTAGACTTTTGCACATAACTATGCTAGCTGTGGCCGGAAGCACCCAGAATTGAGCTAGGGAAATACCGACTCCAGGGAAAAGATCTTCATAGGACCCAGCCCTCCCAGGCCAACATCAATTCCCACATAGTCCTAGTCAGTGACTTCAGAAAGGCAGCGTCATCTTAGTTTTCCATAATAGCATTATTAGTGATAACAGTTGTCTTAGAGGACACAAGCACACCATGGGTTTCTAGAATATACTCACAGTTTCCTTGGTTACACTGGCATCAACAGGTTCTAATAAGGGTCTTGTGAACTTCTATTTGGTTGACTTCAAATAGTAAACAAGAAATATCCCTATAAAGAAAGATAATGTAGGTAAAATAATAAGTACCCTAGGGTATATAAAATGCTTTTAAAATAATTTATTTATTTTGTGGTTTTTGTTGAGAATACATAAAACAAAGCATGTGAATTCTACAGTTTCTACATGTACAATTCACTGACAACTTTTAAAAAATCATAAATTTTACTCTTTTAAAAATTAAAAGCAATGAAAAACAATACATATTTATTTTAGGGAAAAAAAAAAGGATAGTAAAGGTCAGGAAACAATATAAAGTACCTCGTATCCCTCCATTCATGGAACCCTTACAGATTGCTTGATGACTATTGATATGTATGCTAGATATAGTCTTTCTATTGTTTTAATTTTACAAAACTGAAAATATGCCACACATACTACATTGTAACATACTTTTATCTACTGAATAAGATAGCATGAACACTTTTTGCCTAAACATAAACTTCAGTTATGTGGTTGGCAGTTTCTAAGATGGTTCTAAGGAATCGTCACGTGGCACTGCAGGATAATGCACTAGACCACAAGGCCAATGGTTCAAACCCACCAGTAGCTCTTTGGAAACTTCATACAAGGTCATTGTGAGTCAGAATCAACTCAACAGAACTTAACAACAACACATGTTTTTAAAGGTTTTGATATGCTACTTCCCAATTGCTTTCTGGTAGGATTGTCTGCAGTTTACAACACCTACCGACCTACTGTCCATACCAAAGGGTATACTTTAATGAATCATATATATACATACACACATATACATATATATAACATATATGTTTAATATATATATGCATATTTAGTTAATGTTCATTTCCACCACTCTGCCTTGAACTGTATCTACATGCAAACCACTTAGAAAACAGAAATAAAATCAAAACCAAAACCCCAAGACTAAAAGCAGGTTGAATTTTGAAAAGCTAGATACTTTGACATCAAGCAGTTTATTCAAAGCACCAATTACTTTGGAATGAGTCGAATGAATTAAACTAACTTCAAGTGGTTACTCTTATCTTTCCGTGAGCATTGTACTTTTGGAGACATGATGGTGCTTGCATTCCCCCAGGAACTTTGAGAGGTACAACTGCAATACTGGTTGAAGTCAATATAACGATGATTATTTTGAAACCTTAATACATTTCAGTCATTCAAATCTATAATATTTAATTTATCATTCCTAAACTAGGTGAGCTCTGGTAGTGTAGTGGTTACGAATTGGGCTGTGAACTGCAAGGTCAGCAGTTCAAAACTACCAGCTGCTCCGTGGGAGAAAGATGAGGTTTTCTGCTCCCGTAAAGATTTACAGCTTCGGAAACCCTGTACAGGGTCGCTATGAGTCGGAACCGACTCCATGGCACATAACAACAACAATAAACTAGGTGAATTCAGTGGACATTTCTGGAAGGATTTTGCAGACATATACAGCACCATCATTGTCAAATTGCAATCCCTCACTGTTAGGGAAGAATAAATATTTTAATGAATGCTTTAATTTTAACAGGCTCTAAACCTTGCGGTTGGTTTAAACTAAGGGTACAATTTTGGGCATCTAAATAAGTAAATAAATGGGGGAGAAAATCCTTGTTAATTGCAGCAATTTGCAGTACTTTCAAATTCTTCATTAAGAAATAAAATAGGATTCATTATCCATGCCACTGTAGATGGCATCCATAGATCACCATTACAACCAGAGATAAAACCTGAAGTTATTGCTACAAATGAGACAGCAGATTAAATCAGTGACGTAGTACTGGACAAAATGTGCAGGCACCAAGAAGGAAGGGAAAGAGGGGTACAAAATGCACACCTTCCCTAAATGTCTTGCTTTCTGGTCTGCGGATTGCATTATCCTAAGACATCTCTCCCAAGTCCTATCTTTCACTTCTGATCTTTGGGACACGTTTCTTTTTATTTAAGTTTTGATTGTGAATTGAGTGATAGTTTACATGGGAGGACATGGGTTTTACACTCATTGTTTCATTGCAATGATTACAATCTCCTCTGTGCATCATCATTCAACAGGATTTGCTGCTATTTCCTCATCACAAAATTGAGGAACCCATCAGAGGCAAAATAAATGTGAATAGATCATGCTCAAAACACAAAAATAAGATAAAGAACTGGATTTACAGAGTGAGCAAAACAAAATTGGAAAGAAGAGTTCAAAGAGACCAGAGAAACAACATGATAGACACAGGAGACAAAACAGAGCCAACAGATCTATGCATATGAATAAATACAGCACTTAAAAAAATAGGATATATTTGGAGAAATATAATTCCAAAATATTTTCTGAAATACAATATTGAAATCTATAGACTCAGCAAAACAAGACTAACAGAATATAAAGTGTGTCAGGAAAAATTGATACAGAAAGATCAACACAAATGGTAAAGTCAGACTCTTCACAGTCCAAACAAAACAGACAAAACCAACACTGAAAACAAAATATATTTTTAACAGGAAAACACTAAATTGGTTTCAGAGTTTTCCATAGCAACATGCCATGCAGGAAGATAATGAAACCATGTTTACAAAAATCTCATTAAGAACTTAAAAATAAAAATGTATGCCCAGACAAACATTTGTGCAAATAACCCAGAAAATGTGGCTACTAGGAGCTTGTCTTGAAGATAAAGACTGGACTTTATCCAACTAGGAAAGAATGGCGAAACTATGGGAGAAGGATTGGTGGTGGGTTGTTATTCATTTAGTTTAGGATTAGGACCAAATAACTATGACAAGTATGGTTAAAGAGCGCAATGTAGACTCTAACTAACTATGACAACATAAAAACACAGAAATGGGCAAATTCAGAAAGTGAGGGAAGAGACAAGGCTGGATGACTACTTAGTGCTAATCAGTCAAGTGATACAAATAAGTGTACATTAAAAGTATGAAGTCAATTTTAGCAGAATATTGTCCTTATCATCTAAGTTTGGGTGAGGATAAGAAAGTGAGAGGGACGTTCATCTTATCATCCTGCAGAGCTAATACTCAGCTACTAAGGATCTAGAGAAAGCATCCTTGGATGGTAAAATGTTGGCAACTAACTGAAAGTTGGGTGTTCAAATCCACCCAGAGACACCTCAGAAGAAAGGTGATCTACTTACGAAAAACCAGTCATTGAAAACCCTATGGGGTGAAGTTTTCTACTCTGAAACACATGAGGTCCCCATGAGTCAGTACTGACTTGAAAGCAACCGTCTTTTATATAGTATTTATAAAGATAATCACTTTAAGAACAAAACATATTAAGACTTTCTGAACTATCACTTTGAACCTACATATAAACAAATTAAATAATAGCCCAAACAGACCATAAAGTGAAAAATAAAAAAAGAAGTAATAGGAGCAGATAACATATGATAAGATTAAGTCCAGATATATCTCCCGTATCAAGAAATATGAAAGCAAAAATGTAACAATCAAAAGAAATAGATTCTGTTTAAATTACAAATTAAAAAACCAATTGTATGTTGTGTCAAGAAATTAGATCAAAACAAAGTGACAGGAAAGTGAAAGTTGAAAATAAAAAGATGAACAAAGGCCTAACCAGTAAAGGTAAACATACGAACAACAAAGAAAACAAAAAATACCCTGAGATCCCAATTTTAATATCAGATACGTATCAAACAAGGTTGAGTTCAGGGCATACGACATTAAATGAGGCAAAGATGGGAACTCCACCACAATCCACAAGCATTATGAATATTTATGTACCAGAAGACACAGCAATATTTGTTAAACTAAAATATATTGTTGTTGTTGTTATGTGCCATTGAGTTGGTACCGACTCATAGGGCCCTTATGCAGAACGAAACACTGCCCAATCCTGGGCCAACCTCACTACTGTTGCCACGCTTGAGCCCATTGATGCTGCCACTTTGCCAACCCATCTCTCTGGGGGTATTCCTCTTTTTCTCTGACCCTCCGTCCCTAGTCTGTCAGTTTGTTGTACTCTGGTGGCTCGTGAGTCACTGTGATTCTGAAAGCTATGCCACGGGTATTTTAAATGCCAGCAGGGTCACCCATGGTGACCCATGTGCTTCCAGACGAAGACAGACTAGGAAGAAGGAGTGACGAACTACTTCCGAATATTTAGTCACTGAAAACCTTATGAATAGCAGAGAAGCTAAAATATAGCATAGATAAAAAAGAAACCGCAGAGATGCATCGATACCAATACAACTGCCTGTTTAAAAAAATCAGAGAATGCTTTCAAAGTCACATAATACTTCATTTTGTGATTATCTACACTTTGTTATTATTGTTAAGTGCCGTCAAGTTGGTTCCAACTTATAGCAACCCTATAAAGGGTTTCTGAGGAGCGACTGGTGAGTTCAAACCGCTGACCTTGCAGTTTAAACTGAACCTGCGGTCCAGTGCATTACCTTGCAGCACTACACCAGGACTCATTTGCGCTTTTGTTGTTGTTGTTAAGCGCCATTGAGTCGGTTCCAATTCATAGTAACCTTGTATAGGGTTTCCGAGGAGCAGCTAGTAGGTTTGAACTGCTGATCTTGTGGTTCACACAGTTCAGTGCTGATCCTACAGCACCACAGATATTTGGAGTCCTAGTGTGTTGTGGTAGGATCAGCACTGGACTGCCAACCTTTAGGTTGGTAGTTCAAACCCACCAGCTGCTCCTTGTAAACCCTATAGAGGGTCAGTATGAGTCAGAACCGACTCAGTGACATTTAACAATAACAACAACATACTTGCACTGATAAGTCCTGGTGACACTGTGGGTTACTGCTTGACTGCTAACTAAACAACTGCTACACCTCGGGGAGAAAGATAAACGTGACAGGCCTACTCTGT
Source organism: Chrysochloris asiatica (assembly GCF_000296735.1). NCBI lineage: Eukaryota > Metazoa > Chordata > Mammalia > Afrosoricida > Chrysochloridae > Chrysochloris > Chrysochloris asiatica. The sequence goes on along the minus strand of NW_006408533.1, from coordinate 30,729,519 downwards.
CCTTTAGGCTTGCTATGAGTCAGAATTGACTCCACGGCAATGGGGAATCTGACAGTGTTTCTCATCTACCACAAACCCTTCCATAGTTCTCCACACCTGCTGCACAAAGTCAAAGTTCTTCCATTATGTGGGCCCCGTCTAGCTCTCCAACCTCCTTCCATTCTTCACATGTTCACCAACATCTCCCCAAACTTGGGCTGTTCTGCACACATTCTCGACTTTGCTTTGGCTCCTGCAGATTCCTCTCCCTGGAGGCTCCGTATTTCCATGGTTGGCAGGCAACTGTAACCTTTAAGGTTTAACAAGTGTGCCATGTTCTTGGAAGCCTTTCTTTGACTCTAACCAGCACTGAGATACCTACTCTGCCTCATCCCTCATGCCCCACAGAAAATTAGGTACTAAGTCCTATCAAGTCTTCCCCTATTATTTTCACTTCCTCTGCTCCTGCCCTTGAACTACCCTCTGGGTATTGTACCACCAGTCTTGCCCTCTTCTGTTGATTCAGCCTCCCAACCCAGGACCCCATCTTCCTAAAGCATCACTAGGTTAAGCCAGCTCCTCTGCTCCAAGGTGTCCATTGGGTTACCGTGCCTTTGGGACCAGTTCCTTCATCTAGTATCAAGACTTTCTGCAACCTGAACATGAAGACTTTTCTAAAAATGATTGTCCATTACTACCATGGTCAACAGTGCTTCTTCAATGTTGACAAGCCCTCCAGCCATGCCAGACCCACCTGACTGACACATTAATTATCTTCCTTATGTTTTCACTTCTTTCCCATTTCTTTTCTCTATCTATCTAAATTCCTACTTCAAGAGCAAGTGAAGCTCCCTCCCCTCCCTGGCCCACTAGGCCACACATCTTCACTCTGAACTGGTTTGACATTTGCTATCAACAGTCCAGCTTCGTTTTTCTCTGGATTCTTGCAGTGAGATGCATTTTATTTGTACACGTATTACCTCATCAGATAGACAGTAAGCCTCAGGGATTATATCTCATGCTTCTTCAACATTTTCCTTGACATCTTGCAAAGACTGAGAATATAGTAGGTGCTCAGCAAACATATATGGGCTTTTTGTTTGCTTGTTTGTTTTTTAACTAGAGACTCTCTTGCTTCCATCCATGCCATTTCACTAGATCCAGCTGGTACACTTGAGTCCTAAACCTGAAACAGCCTCATTTGCTGCCTCTGCCCTTCAGGGTTATTGTGACCCACTTTCTGTCATTTCCTGTTTATTCAATTAGTCTAATTAATGACGACAGAGCTGCATCTCAGTGAACTCTCACCTGATCCTGTCCTGTCAGTTTGCTTCACAAATGGGGAAATAAAGGCAGACTCCAAACCCAGGCAGTAAGTCACAGCCAGACCCCTAGCTTCTTTCTACTTCAAGTTCAATGGTCTTTATATCAGAACAGGCTGTGTCTCTTCTTTAAGTTTCTAGAACTTCACTATGGAAGTGTGAATGTGGGTTTTTAAAGGCATCGATTTTTGCTAAAAATTCTCTTTATTTCACTTTTGATTTCCTCTTCCTGGTGAAGGTATCACCCTCTTCCCTGATGGTAAGCATTCTTTTTCTTTCCTGAATGATGGCCCCACTCGGTCCCCCTTCAGTTCTCTTCGTCTGAGTTTCCACTTAGCCCAGCCACCCCCTGGAGAACCATTCTGGCTTAATGCCTCCTGCATCCTTTCAAATTGTTTTTGCTCCTCAGCTTGGGATTTCCTGCAGGGCTGGCCTTCTCAGCTAATGAAGAGCCTCTCGCTAAAGGCACTGTACCTGACCATGTTTCCAGACCCTGCTGGGAGGCAGGGGTGGTTGCTGGAGGGAGAAGGGGGCGGCAGTCCTGCCTTGATGCTCTGAGAAGACATGCAGGAGGCCCTGCTAAAGTAGCTCTGGGAGCCCTGGTCCTCTCTGGTGTTTGGGTTTGATTTAATTGACCCACCCTCTTCACCACTCCTCCTCCAATCCTCCCTTCCTCCAGGAGAGCTGATCCATGGTGTGTTTTATTTTCCACCATATTGTTCAGTGCTATAAGTTCCTCATTTTGGGGGTGAGAGCCACAATTCTGCCCCCAGGACTATTGAGTAGGGGGTTACTAGCTGCCACAGTCTGAACCATGCACAACAGAATGAAACACTGCTTAGTTCTGCATCATTCCTGTGACGGGTTACAAACCCAACTGCTCTGATCCACAGGGTCTTCACCAGCATGCTTTCAGAAGCAGACCACCAGGTCTTTCTTCTTAGTCTGACTTAGTCTGGAAGCTCTCTGTTCAGCATCATAGCAACACACAAGCCTGCAATGACAGATGGGTGTTTGCTGTGCATAAGGTACTGGTCAGGAACCTGAGCCTTCCAGGAAGATGAGAATTCTACCCTTGAGCCATTACTGTTACTTCATTGGGTAGTTGTTGTTGTTGTTGTTTAGTGTCTTCGAGTCAGTTCCGACTCATAGTGACCCTGTATAGGGTTTCCAAGAATGGCTGGTGGGTTTGAACTGCCAACCTTGTGGTTATCAGTCCAGTGTTTATCCTACAGCACCACACCAGGATTCAAAGAAAGGCTTCCCTGAGCAGGCACTGAACCCTGGCTGTGGTAATAAGATCATCGAATCTTAACCACTAGACAACCAGGGAGCATCTCATTGAATAGCTGTTGATTGCCCTTGAGTCAGTTCCGACTCATAGCAGCCCTGATAGGGTTTCCAAGGAGCAGCTGATAGATTTGAACCACAGACCTTGCGGTGCAAACTGACATTGCAGTCCAGTGCTTATCTTACAGTGCCAAGTCACTTTTATTATGTATTTTTGAGACAGGATGGGGGGCGATTGTCCATTGGGTAAAAAGTGGGTTTTTAGATGTCTCGGTACCTGTAGTGTATATTTATCATGCTTGTTTCTGCTTTTCTGCCTTCTATCTGTCCCCACTGGCCATAGTGTGGAACTGGTAACCTGGCTGGGGCATCTTAGAACCTCACCTCCCTGGCTAATGACTGGCCCATGGGGTGGGCCTGTGACCTAAGTTGGCCAATCAGAGTCCTTCCCTAGGAGCCAGACCTTTACTCTCTGCCTATTAAAGTCTTTGGAGTCCTGGTGTGGTGCTGCTGGTTAATGTGCTGAACTGCAAGGTTGGTTCGAGCCACAAGGTCAGCAGTTCAAGCTCATAAGGTGTTCCTCGGAAACCCTATACAGGCTTGTTATGAGTCGGAAACAATTTGATGGCACTTAACAACAACGACAATTAAACTCTTCAGATATGAGGCTGCAGGGACAGGTGCTAAATTCTCAACAACATGGCAGGAGCCAATTTGAGGAAATGATATAAGATTCACAAAGAGACATAAATGGGGACTGAGGGATGCCTGGCATGAAATCCCCCACTTCCAGTTATTCATGAGGCCAGTTTTTTCAGGAGTTTGGAGACGTAAGTCAATAAATCATCTTTTACTGCTTAAGCTGGTTTTATTTGTCAATTGCAGCCAAGAGAGTTTGGCTAATATAATCGCATCTGTCTGTGACTTCTTCCAGTCCAAGCTCTTGCACTGCTTTCCACCTGTCCACGCCCTCAGCGACAGTGTGGGTTCACAAAGGATGATCCCTGCCTGCTTGTGATCCCTGCAAATCCTGTCCACACAGACACTGTTCCATCCTCAGTAAAGGAGGTTTTAAAGCAGAGAGATCTTGTCCTGTTTTGTTCACTGATATGGCCATCTTCCTAGATAAAGGCACAGGATGAATATTTGCTGAGTGAAAGAACCAGCGAATGAGGCCATTGATCTATTCACCGCAGTGCAAAGAACGGAGACACCTCTCTTTTCTGCTCAGAAATCTCTAATACCCTGTGACTCAACTTTCAGCCAAACAATAAAACCCAGTGCTGATTCTGACTCATAGCAACCCTCCGGGACAGGGAAGAACTGCTCCTTAGTGTTGCTGAGACTGCAATCTTTATGGGAGAAGAAAACCTATCCTTCTTCCTGACTGGTGGGTTTCAACCACTGACCTGTGGTTAGCAGTTCAGTGCTTAACCCAGTGTACTACCAGGACCCTTTAACCGAATGATAGATACATCTGTAAGGTGCACACTCCTTAAAACAGTCAACCATGGGGCTTCAAAGAGGCAGCATTTGTTCAGGGATGCCCTGGAAGAGAAGTGTATTATGAGCTGGCTGATTGCTGCTCCCATAAAGATTTATAATCGCCAAAACCCTATACAGGGTCATGATGAGTAGGAACCAACTCCATGACACACAACCACCAACTACCACATAGCTCAGAAGGGAGATGGACAAGTAGCTTGTGGGAATCGGAATCAAGGTCACTAAACATAATGCATGTGAGTTGTTGAGTGGGAAACCAATTTGCTTCCAAAATATCACCCAAATCACAATAAAAAGTAAAAAGAAAGAAAAAAAGGAGTTGGTTTAAAAAAGGAAAGAAAGAAAGAGCAGTCTCCAAGGACTGCCTATTACATCTTGAATTGAACTTTCTCCTCAGTTCAACCTCAATCGATCTACCTGTCTATCCTCCTCCCTTCCTTCTCCCCTACTTGTTCAGAGTGCTCCCTACTGTCAGGTAGAAGTGGAGTAACTCAGACCCCTTCTCTGCCTGTGTCTCACTGTCTTTGTTTGGGCACCTGTGCTATATATCTATCTCAGTGCACGTTGCTTCTGCACTTCAGAATCCCACCTTTGGAACTCATGCCTCAAGGCCTGGCTCTGATGCTGGCTCTGTGTCCTCTTCCATTTGGAAGGGAACTTCCTGGTGAACTCTCTTAGCATATTCTTTCACTCTCTGCGTTCCTCAACTTGTATAAATGTGTTACTGACACATATGCCTTCTCATTCCCAAAACACTCCAGGCTCCTTGGATGTGGCTCTCCTTTGTCTCTGTCCATTGCCTGCTTCCTTCCTTTCTACAACTGCATCCCCATGACCCCCAACCAGATGCTAGTAAAGTGGATATCCGATGGCTATATCAATGAATCATACATGAGTACATCCATGCACAACAGTGAATTCTAGCCTGACTGGGACAAGCATGAGCAAGGAGGTGGCATGGATCATCAGCCAAATGGAGATGTTAACACCACCGAACTTATCAAGGTATTTCTGATAAGACACCTTGTGCAAAAGGGATCAGCCAAACACCTGGCATAGTGATGGATGCTTGTGAATGGTTGTTGTTGCTATTGGCAGGTCTTGGGGACCTAGAAAGCCAGAACACTTTCCCCTCCTCTTCCAGTACAGTAGAGGTCTGTTATCTATACAACCTGACAATCTTCATGTGGAGAGAATGTGGATTTCTGGAGTCTTCAGGAGGTGCAAACTGTTAACTTGCCTGGCTACTAACTGAAACCTGGGAGGTTCAAATTCACCCAGGGGCATCTGGAAAGAAAAGCCATGCCATCTACTTCTGAAAAATCATTCATTAAAAATTCTGTGCTTCATAGACCTACTCTGACGCACATAGGGTTGCCATGAGTTGGGAATGACTTGATAGCAATTAGTTGCTGAGATGTGACTTGCCACACACCTACCCACTTCAGGTCCTCCATAAACGGCTGCCTCTCAGCCAGCCAAGCAGCCAGCTCTTTCCTGTCCAAGTCCACCCCTTGCCATACCTACTGCACCTTGAGGAAAGCCTTTTCTGGCCAGGTGGATGCCTGGAATAACCAAGCCTGGGAGCTTGAGTGACCCAGTGTGGATACTGAGGAAGGGAGACAGGGATGGAGAGGGGAAAGGAGATCTCTGGCCCAGGTCTTGACCAAGACACTTTCTGCTGCAGGAAGTCAGAGAAGATGGGAAGAAAGATCAACCTCCCTAGGGTTGATCATCCACTCTCCTGCCCTGAATCTCCAGGATACAGGATAAAACTAGGGTGCAAAGCAAACCCGAATACTTTCACAAAACTCCCTTTGCTACCAGTGCTGCCAATGATGAGGCTCCATTAGAAGAGGGAGATGGTTTGGGGACTTCCTTTCCTTTGCACCACTGGTCATATATAAGGGGTTTTGGTGGTGCTGTAGGATAAGTAGTGGATTGATAAAAGTCAGCAGTTCAAACCCATCAGTAGTTCAGTGAGAGAAAGATCATGGTTTCTGCTCCTATAAAGATTTATATAGAAACTCTATAGAGGGTCCCTGTGAATCAGAATACCTGCTGCAAGATTTCTTTAGTGTTAAAAAGAAAAATGTCAGTTTGAGGACTAAGGTGCACCTGATTAAAAACACACAGTATTTTCAATCGTCTCATATGCACGCTAAAGTTGAACAATGAACAAGGAAGACCACAGGAGAATTGAAGCATGTGAATTGTGGCATTGGAGAAGAATATTGAAAGTACCATGGACTGCCAGAAGAACAAACAAATCTGTCTTGGAAGCAGTACAGGCCGAACGTTCCTTACAGGCAAGTACAGTGAGATTTCGTCTCATGTACTTGAGATATGTTATCAAGGAAGGACCCATCCCTGGAGAAGGATATCATGCTTGGAAAAGTGGAACATCATGGAAAAAGAGGAAGATCTCCAATGAGATGGACTGACACATTGGCAACAACAATGGGCTCAAACACTAGGACAATTGTGAGGTTGGCACGGGACCAGTGTTTTGTTCCGTTGTGCATTGGGTCTCTTTGAGTGGGAGCCAACTTGGTGAAACCTCACAACAACAACACAGGCTCCATAGAATTGAAATCGACTCTATGACAAACAAGGTATAAAATATATTGTCAACTGTAACAACACCAAGAGTTGGAATCAATTCTATTGCAGTGAGTTTTTTGGGTGGTGGACATTATTGCCCTAGGCATTGGAGGTTCCACGGCTTCCAAATAGCTCCTGTGCTTCATAGTGGGTGAAGCTTCACTGGAAGTCATTTTCTGTCTTTGTCTCTGGCTCATCTCTGGGTCTCATTTATATCTGCTTTCCCCTATCTCCTCAGCTGATAGCTCAGTGATTCTCATCTCTTCTCTTGCTGCTAGCTCTCTAGCTGTTACTTCCATTGTCTGTTTCTGTCTCTCTCTCTCATTTTCTCTCTTCTTCCCTCCTGCCCTCTCCCTGCTCCCTCCTCCCTGCATTTAGCCCCCAGCCCCCCACCTCCCTCTGCAGTGCTGCAGTGGAGAGCAGGGACAATCTAACTGTCAGAGACAAGCTCCGCCAACCTCGACCACCTCTCTCCTGCTGCTGGCAGTTATCTGGAGGTTGGCACGGGGCCCGGAAACTGCCTCTTGTACCGCCCTGTGGCTCAGGGCCTGCTCCTCCACACCAGCCCCCTCAGAGGATCTCTTGGTGCCATGCCCAGGATGTGACAACCTGCAAAGGTCACACACACTCCAGAGAAGATGGACTGCTCAGCGAGTGGAATTGACATTGGGCAGATTTGCAAATGTCCCTCCAGACCTTCTAGCATTTCGCTGAGGCGAGGAAAGAGCAGCAAAGAAGGGAAATGACACACAGTCACCTGACTACACACACACACACACACACACACACACACACACACTCATGCACATATGCCTACACATCATCAACATTTGCCACATGTTCCAATTTTTAATTTCCTTGTTTCTTTAATTTTTTAAAGGGTAACTTTTGAATCTACCTTGTTTGAAATATTCTGATTCATTCACAAGGTTTCATTGGAAGTGAACTGGCTGGGAGCTCACCTTGCATTTATATGCTGTTTTGTAGTTCTGCAACCGGTTACAGTTGTGGTTTTACAATCTATCTCTCAGAACCTGATAAGATTTCAGAGCTGATGTGGACTCCAGTGAGATTATTGATTCTAAACCCCTCACTTTGGAGATGAGAAATCTGAGTCCCAGAAAACCTGAGTCAGATAGGTAGTTAGTAGGACAGGCCAGACAAGAACTCAGGTTTTTAGACTCCTGATTGTTGTTGTTGTTGTTATGTGCCGTTGAGTTGGTTCCGACCCATAGCAACCCTGTACAGGGTTTCAGAGGCTGTAGATCTTTATGGGAGCAGAACGCCTCATCTTTCTCCCGCGAAGCAGCTGGTAGTTTCGAACTGATGACCTTAAGGTTCGCAACCCGATTCGTAACCCCTACGTTACCAGAGCTCCTTTACATGCCTAATAGAGTGCTCATTTTACTCTTTACCCCCATGTTCCTGCGGGTAAGCATGGTGGGATTATTAACCACAACACTAACATAAAGCCAGGAGTCATTCCTGAGTGAAGTAATTGGCTCATGTGCTCAGCTGTTAGCCTGAAGGTTGGTGGTCCAGTTCATCCAGAGGCACCTTGGCAGAAAGGCCTGGTTGTTTGCTTCTGAAAAATCAGCCATTGAAAGCCCAGTGGAGCACAGGTCTACTCTGACACAGCTGGAGTTATTGTGGGTCGGAATTGACTTCACATCAACTGGTAAAGGAAATGGAGGCTTTCACCTGAATTGGTGATTGTGGCTCACAGGAAAAAGGAACAAACAGGAGAGTCCCTGGTGATCAGTGGTGGGTGGAGCTTGTGAGTCAGGGTGGGTGGTGTGTGTGAGTGAACCTGCCTTTATACCTTGTGCACTCCCAAGAACCTTAGAGCTGTAACTGTAAAAAGCGGTTCTTAGTTGTCTGTCACTAAATTAGCCAATACTCACAGAGAGGGCTGGAAGCAAAGAGCTGAGCATTTATTGTGTATTGGCGCACAGGAGGATGGAGGAGCAGGAATCTTCCAGAGATGTCTTTCTGACTGGAGGGCATCCAGGAGTTTTTAAGGGGAAAGAAAAACAAGATTATGGAACTTTGGTCAAGTACTGTTGTGTTGTTTTCCGATCCCAGTAGTTAAGGTGGTTACTTTAGTAGTTAGGCTGGCCACATCCTGACCATAGTGACCACTTCAGCCTTCCTGTTGGCTGATTTCGCCTTTGTTCCCAGGAGGGAACACAAGCTCTGCTTTAGAGATGGAAAAGGAATGTACCTAGGGAAGGAGTTAAATTTTAACTCTAGCTACCATTTTAAAAAGGTTACTCAGGTTCTATTTTACTTTAAGCTAAGCTAAAATCTTTTTGGAGTCCTGGTCTGGCATGGTAGGATAAGCACTGGATTGCTAACTGCGAGGTTGGCAGTTCAAACTCATCAGCAACTCTTAGGAAACTGTATATAGGGTAGTTATGAGTCGGAACTGACTTGACAGTACTTAATAACAACAACAAAATCTTTCCAGTGCCCCTATTTCTCAGTTACACCATTTCAAAACCTCAAAGGACATTATGAACTAGACATTTATCAAATATGAGTATAAACCCCCTGAGGGACGCAAAATATAGTGCATATCACCATGTTTTGTCTTAAAAGGGAAGGGTAGTCATAATGATGCTGATGATAATGTGATTGTTATTAGGTGCCGATGAAGCCATTTCTACCACATAGCAACCCCAGGTGACAGAGTAGAACTCCCTCATAGGGGTTTCTAGGCTGAAAGATGAGGCTTTCTGCTTCCCGAAAGATTCACAACTTCGGTACCCCTATGCAGGGTGGCTATGAGTCGAAACGGACTCAGTGGCACTTAAGAACAACAACTCTTTATGGGAGTAGTTAGCCAGGTCTTTCTACTCTGAAGCAACTGGGTGGCTTTGAACCGTCAACCTTTCAGTTAGCTTAGCGGTTGTGTCACCAGGGTGCCCCACTGATGACAATTATAGAGACTATATATTGAGTGATTATCAGTTTGCTAAGTGTTGTCCATCCCTCACCTCACTGATAATATCCCACACAGATCCACAAACTCAGCATGATTCCATTTCATAGGTGAGGAAGTCTAAAGAGTTTAAAGTAAGATGAAGCCCTCTGCACGTTTATTCACTTTATAAGGGCAGAACTGGGATGCTAGTGGGAAACGGCCTGATCCCATAACTTTTCCATGACCCTCCTCCCAAGGAAATATATATGACAGTTTAGAAACCTTTCCTATGAAGTATTTAAAGCTTCAGAACTGCCCCAGTACTTAAAGGGATACGTTTCATTTACGGGGAACATCGTTGAGGCAAAACAGCCTCGTTCACTGCACGCTTCCTTGACCCCTGTTTCATATTGTAGACCTCTGGCACTCAGATTCCAGAGGACAATATATACTTCCTGCTCAGCAGCCCCATAAAGAAGCCCTAAAACGCAGGAATTTACAGGCCCCGGAAAGATGGTCTGCAGTCCCCTGTTTGTTCGGAATGCAGGCTGCTCTGTTTGGAAAGGAGAGTCTAGTTCCGGTGGCTCAGATAGCTCAAGAAGGTGATGCTTCTGGTACTGAGATTTTAATTCCTCTTTCAATGCTGCTACGGGGGACAGTTGGTGTGGCGCTGTTGGTTAATGCGCTGAACTGCAAAGTCCTCTTTGAACTGGGAGGCCTGTGGTTCAAGTTCACCAGCTGCTCCTTGGAAACCCTATACAGGGTTGCCATGGGTCAGAACCCGACTTAACGGTACGTTACAACAACAATGGGGGACAGTTGAAGAGGAAATTCCCTGTAGTTCGTTCAACAGACTCTAGATTTATGGGTTGTTTGTTGTTAAGTACCGTGGAGTCGGTTCTGACTCATAGTGATCCTGCACAGGGTTTCCGAGGCTGTAAATCTTTACGGGAGCAGAAAGCCTCATCTTTCTCCAGCGGAATGCTGGTAGTTTCGAACTGCTGACCTTGAGGTTGGCAGCCCGACTCGTAACCACTACGCTACCAGAAGTACGGAAATATTTGCCCTGTGTTTGAAACTGCTGAAGAGGAAAAAAGAAATTCTGCTTTCCAAAAATTTATGAAAACAGAAACATTAATTTGTTTTACTTGGGGTTTGTCTGTCTTTTAACGGGAACTTGATGTTTGCTACTGCTTAGAGAGGACCAGCTTTCTTACAGGTAATACCGGCCTCTGAGAAAAGGTGACGTTTGTTTCCTGCATTTTCTATTTCCAGTCTCTGCAGTCCCCACCAGGTGTCCCTTTTTAATTCCCACCTGCAATGTTGCTGGTATCTCACACCACCTCAGACTTCCCTGGGAGGAACACAATCTCACATTAATTCACAATAAATAACAAGAATTGATAGATCATAATTGTTTTAGATATCTGTCTTTAGAAACTGCAGAAGGTGAGCTATACTCCTTAATCCTAGGCCAGAATTGCTCTCAAATGGTTGAATATTGGGCATTGGTGAGAGATAATTTACAAATGGAATCTGGGTAGGATTTGAAGGTCTTTTTGTTACCCTTTAGCATAGATATATTATTATTTTCAAATGATGACACTTTAGACACTTGTGAAAGAATTAAATTTGGGGGGACTTTGCATGTCGTTTTGTCCCCTTAATGTTGTATCTGTGAGTCACAAGGCTGGCAGTTCAAGCTCCTTGGAAGAAAGATGAGGCTTTCTGTTCCCGCAATGATTTACAGCCTTAGAAATCCTATACAGGGTCATGATGAGTAGGAACTAACCCAAGGGCACTTATCAACAACAACGTCGTATCACACAGGCACTTTGGTCTTCTGTCTGCTTAAATAGGAGGCTGGTTCTGACTACAAACATGGATTTTGCTGTTGAACCACTTCTTTGCAGAGGTAAGACTATTCTAGCCACTTTGACCTCAAATTTCCATTTGTGAGCCTTTTTAACAGAGTTGAAGACTAGGTCTCTGGGCCAACAATAAATTTTTAAAAGTCTTTACAAAAGGAGTATAGATCCAGTGGTATTAAATAATGGTTCAAATGCTGCTCCCAGTGGTAGAGGTAGGAAGAGAAATCCAATTCTCATTCATAAATTGCTCCATATACACAGAGCTGACAGCTCTGGCACGTTGGTTCCTCTTCACGTGGTCCAATGTCCTTTTATACGAAGGAGCATCTGAGGAGGAACTACAATGATGCCTGCTCCAGCGTCAGCAACCCCAATGAACTGGAGCTTCTAATGGACAGTCTCCTCTTGCATGTTCGCTCAATGACCACGAGTTACCGTGACCTGCTGGACATCTGCGTTGGGGATAATTAGAAGCAGAAGAAACTGGGAAGACTGTGGTTTTTGTTAGGTGCCATTAACTGTGACATCAAGTCTCCATGTGACAGAGTAGAACTGTCACATAGGATTTCCTTGGCTGTCATCATTTATGGAAGCAGCTCAGTTTGCCAACCCTTCCTCTCCTGAAGTCATTGGGTAGGTTCAATCCACCAGCCTTTTGGTTAACAGCTTAATGAACGCTTAAGCTTTGAACCACAAGGGCTCCTTGAAAGGCTAGAATACCAAATAGAAAACAGGGTAAAGTGGGTGGAAGAGAGAAACAGGGCTTTTGGTGGGTGGCTATGAAGACGAACTTGGGAAAATAACTCCAGCCTTGAGAACATTTACAAGGGGAGTAGGAGGTGAAAACTGGTAAGAGAGATTATGGCGGTGTCCAGGGACAGTGGCTATTAGGAAAAAATCTGAGGAATGCCCATTCAGCTTGGCCAAGTAAGTTAAATAAAGGCAAGCCAAAGCTTTTCGTCTCTAGCCTCCAAGTTATATAGTAAGACCCAGGAGGCAGGAGCCAATAAAATCTTAAAGACTCCCAAGAACCAGGCCTACACATTTTCAATGCTTCTTAGGGTGAGTATTTTCTGCAACAAAGCAAAATGAATTTACAAGTATCTCATTAAAACTGCAGGGGAGGGAGAACATGAAAAGTTTCCAGGGAGAGAGGGATGCTAAATGGAATTAATAGTACAGAGCTCATTAATGCCCGTTATTACTAATTTATGTGAAATGTGATTGATATTTTCTTTATTTAGTGCATTGACTTTATGGTTTAGTTGAAGGAACTTTCTTAGGGCTTTCTTAGCGTCTTTTACAACCCAGATCCCTCAGCCCTATTTTCCTTAAGTCGTAATTTTCTAAGGGAGAAATTCTCCTTTCATGGAAGACTTTTAGAGAGAGTGAGGAAGCTCCCTTGAATCCCAGGGTGCAGGAGGCTACCACAGTGTGTAAGAGCCTACCTAGGGAGATGTAGGTAGGAGGGTACAGCTAGGAGGTGGCTGTAGGGAGTACAGATGAAACATCATCATGTGACCTGCAAGGTCCTCAGCTCCTACATCTTGTCCTTTACAGCCATGTTGACTCTGACTTATGGTGTCAGAATAGAACTGTGTTCTATTGAGGGTATTTTTCCTTTAAAAAAATAATTTATTTGATTTTTGTTGATGTTGTCGAGTCCATAGAGGTTTCAGTGTCTGATTTTTCTAAAATAGCTCACTAGGTTTTCTTTGCAAGGCATCTCTGGGTGACCTTAAACCTCTAATTTTTTTAGTTAGCAACTGAGCACGTTAATCATTTCCACCACCTAAAGATGACATCATTGGGTTGTTCTTGTGGTGGTGGTGTGACCTCAAGTTGATTTCAACTTATAGCAACTCCATGTGACAGAGTAGAACTTTCCAGTAGGGTTTTCTAGGCTGTAATCTTTATGAGAGCAGACCTAAGGCAGCTTCATTGCTTGTTAGTTGGGAATGTGCTTGAGCCCACAATAAAACATTTACATTTTCATATCAATGGTCTCTCAAAATCAATATCTTTGTCTTGGAGAGAAATCTCGAGTGTTCAGGGGAGAGAGAAGTGCTCAGAACATAGGGTGCTGGCCAATGTGGGTGAGAGCAGATGAGTGGAGGCAGCTGGATGGGAAATGGTGGGAAATGGGGAAGATGAGGATACCCAACGTGAATGTGGTTATTACTCAGTTCCGTTTTCCCATCTCATGGCTACAGGCCTTGGTGGTGCAAAAGTTACATTCTTGGTTTCTAACTAAAAGGTTGGTGGTTTGAAACTCACCAAGATGCTCTTTAAAAAAAAAAAAAAAGTTTTATTGTGAATTATGTGATGGTTTACATGAGAGAACATTAATTTTACATTCATCCTATCATATATCGTTTCATTGCCATGGTTACAATCCCCTCCATGTATCATCAACCAACCAAAGGGTATATCCTACAAGCTTGCCACACACACACACACACACACACACACACACACACACACACCACTCCTCCCCACCAGTTGTCAGCACACAGCCCCTCTTCCTCTCTGGGTCTAAAGTCCCCAGCTGCTCTGTCTCTCCAAGTTATCATCTCTGCCTCCATCTCCAAGAGGCTCTTTGGGAGAAAGATCTGTTCATCTGTTTCCATGAAAGTTAAACCCCAAACTAAAGCAGACCTCTTGCCATCAAGTCTATTCTGCTGGTTAGTCTTTATGGGAGCAGACACTTTCATTTTTCTCCCATGGAGCAGCTGGTAGATTTGAACTGTCGACATTGGAGTCAGCCAACCAACACTTACCCCACAGTGCTACCAGATCTGGAAAACCCTACGAGGTACTTCTACTCTGTTTTATAGGGTCACTGTGAGTCAGAATTGATTTGATGGCACCTAACAATATCCTATAGCTGGCTTAGGGTAGGGCTTCCAGAGAGGAGCTCCTGCCTCAAAGCCATGATCAAAACCACAAATTGAAATGAGTAAAGTCATAATGTGAGTTCTTCTGGCTTCTCAATCTAGTCACCAAATGTCAGAATGAGAGCAGTGTAGAGCCACCAGTTCTGAGGCTGTTTTCAGAGCAGCTTGAACAAGGCCTTAGGAATAGAAGAGTGAACATTTTAGTGCTGACCCTCAACATGCTTTCAGTCTAGCTGCTCACCTCTCTCCTTTCACAACTGACAGAAGTGACACCCAGAGAGGGAGGTGACATGCTTAAGGTAACCAGTTTGTCTGTGGAAGAGAAGACACATTGATAACTGTCCCCAGTCTGGCCCAGTGGGAAATTCTCCAAAGGGCAAACAAAGAGAGAGGTGAAGATATATACAGATGGTTTTTCTCCTCCTCTATAGTAAGTGGAAAGAGTCCCAGTGGCACTGTGGGTTAGTTAGTGGGCTGCCAAGGTCGGCAGTCCCAACCTACCAGCCTCTCCAGGGACGAAGATACAGCTTTCTGCTCCTGTGATGACTGACAATCTCAGAAACCAGACATCGGGTCTCCATGAGTTCGAATCTGTACGGTGGCAGTGGGTTTTGGGTTTGGGGTTAATAGCAGCTGGAAGAGGTCACTGATATTACCCAAAAGATTGACAGTTTGGATTCATGCAGGGGCACCTTGCAAGAAAGGCCTGGGATCTATGTCTAAAAATACCAGCCACTGAAAACCCTTTGAAGCAGGTCAAATAAGCGGAAGTCTTGTGAAGCTAGAGATGAAATTGAGAGACTTCGTCAGTCCATGGCAGCTGACAAGCCACACTCTCTTTGTCTCCACCCAAAGACAGCTTGGGATCCCTGGGAAGATAAATGGCAAGTTAGCTTCTCCTAACTGAGCTGGTGCTCTTTTCAATCCTGCAAGGCATTTTATTTGACCTTGTTTCCAATTGTTATAAAACCAAGTCAACCTTGTTGTCATCAAGTTAACTCTAAGTCAAGGTGAGCCCATGGATTCAGTATTATTCTTATGGAATCACTGAGTAGATGTGTTACATGGACAAATGGAGAGATGTCTAAAACTCAACCCAGAATGGATTGTCGCATGAGGTCCTTCACTTCAGAGCAAACACCTCATTATACCCAAACCAGTTGCTGTCCAGTCAGTTCATGGAGACCCCATGTGTGTCAGAGAAGAGCAGTGCTCAGTACGGTTGTCAATGGCTGACTTTTTTTGGTGGGGCAGGGATCGGGGGATAGATTGCCAGACTTGTCTTGTAAGGCATCTATGGCTGGTCTGTAGCCTCCAACCTTTTGATTAATAGTGAGCCCATTAATCATTTACACAACTCTAGTATACTTCTCAATTTATAGCCATTGGCACCCCAAAGTATAGCTTTCCATACATCAGTATAGTCATTTGCAAAATACACTTTATAAGGTCATAAAGAAGGGTCTCTACACACACTACCTAGATATCTGTGGACACCTGTCTCTTCCTCAGCCATCCTACTTCTACCTTCTTTTCCCTGGAACAGTAGAGGCATTCTTCCCCCTCAGCTACAGACCAGTCTCTCTCTCTCTCTCTCTCTCTCTCTCTCTCTCTCTCTCTCTCTCACACACACACACACACACACACACACACAAGGACAAGAGAACCTGGGTTCAGAGGAGCCACACTGTGAGTACAAGACTCTTGGGCAAGTTGGAAACCTCTCTGGGTCCTAGTTTCTCATTTCTGGAACAGGAGACAACTGTACTAGATAGCTTCTGAGGGTTTTGCAGGTCTAACCGTTCACTGAAGGGCACAGGGCTAATGGTCCAGCAAAAGTTTTGATGAAATCAAATGCATCATTTGTTGATCATTTCAAGCAGAACATTAGGTAGAAGCGGAGACTCTTTAGCAGTGGAGTAGAGCGGGTTGGGGGTGTGGGCTCCTAGAATGTGGAGGGGAGGGCTCTCTTCCCGAGTGTAACCCTCTGAGTGCCGGGTTCCCTGTCAGAGGCCTCTGGGCCAGTCTGGATTTTGCTCTGATGCCAATTCCCCTTTCCTAATGTTCCGGGAAGAACATTATCATGGAAGACAAATCACTGGTTCTTGATCCCTGTGCCAGCAAATGGAGACTAACAATAGCAGCCGGGACTAAAGTGATGTCTTCACATGAATGCCGTCACTGCAGATCCACTCCAGAAAGCTCCTGTGATGCTCAGCGCCTGACCCAAGGCCCCAGCCCAGTGGCCACTAGGGTACATCTATTTCCCTTTAGGACTGATGTCTGAAATCCCTGTTCAGGCCCTTTCTGGCTCCCTCACCTCCTGAGCAAAATTCCAAGGTCTCATCAGCCTTGGATGTCCAGCTCCCTCTTTCCTGAACTTTTGACATCTGATACTCAGTTCACCATTGGAGAGCATCTGAATCCTGGACAGCCCCCCTCCTCCCACATCCTAGGAGGTTATTGCTGTCAGTTGTTGTCTAGCCAATCAAATGACTTCTACTAATGGCGATTCCCATTTGTGCAGAGCAGACCTGTGCTACATAGGGGTTTCAAGGTTGTGTGTCCTTTTAGAAGAAGATAGCCAGGTCTGTTTTTTGAGGTGCCTCTGGGCAGGTTTGGACGGCTAATTCTTCCACTAGCAGTCAAGCGCTTAACCGTTTGCACCACCCAAGGACTCCTTCCTAGGGTGCAGCCACTCTCATGATCTCTGTTTTAGAGAAGCAAAAATGGAGACACCCTGAGGTAAAGCTATGGAGCCAAAGTCATATAGATGGTCAGTGGCAAGGCCAGGACCTGTCCGTGCTCCGCCTAGGTTTGTCCACACCACCTTCCTCACTCCTCACACTTGCAATTCCCATGCACTTGGGTCAGGTGCCTAGAAGGGCCGGAACTTTCTGGAGCGTGTCTCTGGTGACACATTAACATAAAGACCTGTTGCTTTCAAACACTGCTCTCAAAACTGTTGAAGTCTCTCAACGCCTGCCCTCTAGTCCTGAGTGAGCTGGGGCAAAACTGAAACAAGCCTGGTCACTGTCACAAAACTCTCCTTGCTGCCAGCGCTGCAACCAATGAGGCGATGCTAGGAAATAGAGCTGGTTTGTTGTTAGGTGCCATCAAGTGGGTTCTGACTCATAATGATTCAGTATAGGGTTGCTGAGGAATGCTTGCTGGGTTTGAAACACGGACTTCGTGGTTAGCATTCCAGTGCTTATCCTACAGCACCACACCAGGACTCCTGCTGGTTTGGGGGGCCCTTATTTCTTTCTCCCCTCTGCACATATATGCTCTTGGCGTTGGATACCTCTGCACAGACTGGTGGAGGGGATGCATTTGTTTTCTAATATCATCATCCAGACATGCTTCAAACCAGGGATGCTGCATCTGGGAAGGGGTGGGGGTTTTCAGAAACCATTTGCTAAGAAATCCTTTGAAAAGGGGTTGTTGTGATCTCTTCTGCTTGACTGGTGGTGCAAAGAGTTAATGTGCTAACTAAACATTAAAGGTTCGAGTTCACCCAGAGGCACCTTGGGAGAAAGGCCTGGTGACATGTTTCCCCAAAAGTCAGTTAATAAAAACGCTGTTCAACTCTGACATACATGGGTCATCGGGAGTTAGAGCTGATTGGACAGCAGTTTTTTTTGTTTTTTATTTGGTCCAGTCTTAAAGAAGATGAACTATGTCCTGGTGTGGTGCTTTAGGATAAGATTTGAACTGAAAGGTCAGCAATTCTAACCTACCCGCCGCTCCTCAGAAACATGATACAGGGTTGTCATGAGTGGGGACTGACTTGATGGCACTGAACAACCAAGCAACATGTGGGGAAAAAAGAGATCCTTGGTAAATTGCATAGTATTCTAGAAGATGTGCTTTGTTACGACTTATTAATATTCAACTTTCACCAAAAGAGGAATTGATTTTTTAAATTCGTATTCATGCATACTTCCTAACTGGGGGCGGGGGAGAGGTAGCTCCTGGCAGCTCTGGAGTCTCCAGGTCTCTTCCTCCCACAGGTCCTGCTGACACTTCCTCCAAAAAGGCCTTGTCTCCTCTCTCCCTC